>NC_041232.1:4040636-4069427 GCF_002837175.3 Physeter macrocephalus | reverse complement strand
CTGGGGGGCTTCCCTGGTGGCGCAGTGGTTGAGAGTCCGCCTGCCGATGCAGGGAACACGGGTCCGTGCCCCGGTCCGGGAAGATCCCACATGCCGCGGTGCGGCTGGGCCAGTGAGCCATGGCCGCTGAGCCTGCGCGTCCGGAGCCTGAGCCCCGCAACGGGAGAGGCCACAACAGTGAGAGGCCCGTGTACCGCACACAAAAAAAAAATAAGCAGAGCTAGGGATTTGCCTTGGATGTGGGTAGGGAAGCTGGGGAAGGCCGCAAGGATGACCCAGGGTTCCTGGCCTGAACTACTACTGAGTACATTTCTTCGCTGAACTTGCTGATCAAGTAACACCCTCAGGAGTTGAGGGTGCAGCCAGCTGGGAAGTGGCCTGTTCTCGTGGGCCGGGGGGTGGGAAGCAGGTACTGTGGATGTGGATGGCTCTGGCTCTTTTAGGAAGGCCCAGGAGCGGTTTGGCAACACAGAATGAGGGAGAGAGAAGGAGCCGAAGTCAGAGAGAAGGAGGCAGGCGGCAGAAGGCTCTTCTCTGTGTGGGAAGAGTCACGGGAGGGCAGAGGAGGCAGTTTTATGAGGAACCGCCCCCCTCACCGGCTGCTGTGGGGAGAGTGCAGCGCAGGGATAAGGGTGGAGCAGGGAGGCGGGGGAGGCTGGAGGCGGGGTGGGGGAAGGGCAGATTCTGGATGCTGTTTTGAAGAAAGAACAGCCAGGATTTGCTAAGGATTTAGATGGGGAGCATGAGAAAGTGGGGCCAGCCGTGACTCCAGAGCATTTGGTGTGAGCAGCTGGACCGACTGGATCGTCTGACTGAGAAGGTGGTGCTGACACTGAGCTCCAGGGCCAGGTCGCTGGGGTCACGTCCCTGAATTTGCTGGTGGGTGGGCTTCAGTGGGGGCCCTGGCCACAGGCATCGGGCAGGCTCGGGGACGGCTCACTCATCACCCAGTTGCTGGCAGGTTTGGCCGGTGCCTCTGAGACGTAGGAAGGATGGGGGTGCCTCCTATGGGGACTGTTGGGAGCTCTGGGCCGTCTGCACGGAGGGGTGCAGGGAGGCTGGAGCCCACGGCTGTGGTTCCGGGGCGAGGCTGGGACACGGGAGGCTGGGAGAGGCTTTGCCCTAACGCTGTGACCAAAGGAGCCACAGAAATGAGGAAGGACAGATGAGGAAAAGTTGATGGCAATGTCCTGGTGGTGAGACCGTGGTCAGGGTGCCCAGTGCTGGAGAGGACGGGGCGGAGACACCGGGTGGGCAGAGCAGGCTGCACCGCCATCCAGGCTGGGACGGGACACCAGCTGGACTCCAGCTCTGGAGCCGGGCTGGCCGGGAGGCTTCCCATCCTGGGCCTCCTCAGTGCAATACAGCACAGCAGACGCAGCCTCTGCAGGCGATGGGCAGGTTAACTAGAAAGTGGGCCCGAAGCCCCTGGTAGAGCCTAACACCCTCACTTTATTCACCCTCAGCACAGCCTGTCACAATGTCATCACCCTCATCCCACAGCCCAAGTCAGGCGTGAAAACGCCCCAGCCACCGGCTCAGGCCCACAGTGGTTGGGGTGCCCCGGCCCTGCCCCCCTCCAGCACCACCCAGGCTGCTCCCCCGGGCATGCCCTTGCTTTCCCACTGGAGCACTGTCCTTCCTGTGGGGCCTAGGCCCTGCCGTGTGTCCTGGTTCCCAGGGCCACAGAGCTGTTCATACTGGGCACGGGGCAGGCTGTCCCCCGGCCGGTTGGGGGCAGGCCCAGGCCACGTCCAGCAGACGCTCACAGCCTGTGGGTCTGGTCTCAGGTGAGCCACCACCCGCCATCGGCCGCACACTATGTGTTCTCCAAACACGGCTGGAGCCTCTGGCAGGAGATCACCATCTCCAGCAAGTTCCGGGGGAAATACCTCTCCATCATGCCGCTAGGTGAGCGGGGGCAGGACACTCTGGATGAGGGGGAGGGTTTGCCAACCCAGAAGCCAGCTTGGTGCCTCCAGGGGTGATGTTAGTCCCCCCGTAGACTTCCTGGATGCCCCCGTGACCTGTTCCCTATCCTCAGTCTGCACAAATACTGCTTCTGGTTCTCAGGACCCTGGGACCTTGGGCGGGTGGGTCAGGCTGGCTGGGACCCAGCTTGGCAGGCCATGACCTCTGACCCTGTATCTGGCCTCCAGGTGCCATCCACTTAGAATTCCAGGCCAGCGGGAATCACTACGTGTGGAGGAAAAGCACCTCGACTGTGCATAACATCATCGTGGGCAAGCTCTGGATCGACCAGGTCAGGGGATGCTCTTGGGGAGGGGCCGTGTGGCCCAGGGATCGGCCGCTGACCACTCCCCTCCCTTACCAGACAGGGGACGTCGAGATTGTGAACCACAAGACAAAGGACCGGTGCCAGCTAAAGTTTTTACCCTACAGCTATTTCTCCAAAGAGGTGGCCCGGAAGGTAAGCAAGGCCACCTCTTGGAGCCTGTCGGGGGGAACCCCGGAGAGGGGCGTGTGCCTACGCTGGCCCTGCCAATGTCCCCAGGTGACAGGAGTGGTGAGTGACAGCCAGGGCAAGGCCCACTACGTGCTGTCAGGCTCGTGGGATGAACAGATGGAGTGCGCCAAGATCGTGCAAAGCAGCCCCAGCAGCCCCAGCTTGGACGGGAAGCAGAAAACGGTGTACCAGACGCTACCGGCCAAGCTGATGTGGAAGAAGTACCCGCTACCGTGAGTGGGGCTGCGGGGTCGGGGCGAAGAGTAGTCAGGGAGCGGGGCAGGGACAAGCCAGACAGGAAGCAAGCGGCGGGCGTGGGAGGGGAGCCAGACACCCGACTGTAAATAAGCGTGACACCATCAGGTGGCAGCACGTCCTATGCAGAGACTTTAAACAGGCTGATTGATAGGACAAGTCCCCACAGTCCAAGGAATGAAAACCAAACATGAAAATAAGTGCAGGAAACTATAAAAAGTGGCACAGCTGATTCCAAAGAGAATGAAACAGAAATTCTACAAAGGAAACATAAAGTAACTGAAATTGAGAACTCCATGGGAAGGTTTAATAGAGAGAACCCACTGACTGAATATAGGTCAGAAGAAATAATCAAAATCTTCAGATAAACAGACAAAACCTGGAAAAGCCAAGCACCTAGAGAGAGAAGGCTGGCCACCTGGTGACCCAGGGTGAGTCCCTGGAGCAGCCCCACAGGCATCCCCAGAGCCTGGGAGGGTGCAGCGTCAGGATGTGTAGGGCACGTTGAGTTTGAGAGCAGGGTCCAGCAGGCTTCTGGTCAGAGTCCGGAAGCAAGAGACTATCTCAGGAGTCTTATCTGAGGAGAAAACAGCAGAGATTTTCCACATCTAAATCTGTACAGTGAAACTGTTGAAACTAGATCAGAGAAAATATTAAGCAGCCAGATTTTTAAAAAGATGTACTTTCTGAGGAATGGCAGACTGACAGCCTTCTCCTCATCAGCAATAACGGGAGCTTGAAGACAGTCAAATGAAATCTTACACGCGCAGAAAGACTCACTGATGGGTGAGAATTAATTACACACCCAGCGAGAACATCTTTACAGAGTAAAGTTGAAATAGACATTTTCAAGCCACTCATTTTGCCACCAGCAGACCAGCACTAAGGATAGAGCTCCCAGATGGAAGAACCAAGATGTGTGAAATGAGGAACAAAACCTATGTGAACAGTGAATAAATAAGAACAATAATGTCTTGTGGGGTTTAAAATCTAAACATTAAGTGCAACTGCACAATCAGGTAAGTCAGAAAACTGGAAACTTTTCAAAGGCCCTTGTGCTACCCAAGAGGAGGGTCAAGATGCACACTAATTTCTGACTATGTGAGCTATGCATATTGTAATTCCTAGAGTAGCTACTAAATTAATATGTTTAATTGGAATCCCAGAAGGAAAGGAAAGGAAAGAAAGAAAAATAGAAAGGAGAGAGAAATAGTCAAAGAAATAATGGAAATAAATTTCCCCAAATAAAAATAAACAGATGGGGCTTCCCTGGTGGCGCAGTGGTTAAGAATCCGCCTGCCGATGCAGGGGACACGGTTTCGTGCCCCCGTCCGGGAAGATCCCACATGCCCCGGAGCGGCGGGGCCCGTGAGCCATGGCCGCTGAGCCTGCACGTCCAGAGCCTGTGCTCCGCAACGGGAGAGGCCACAACAGTGAGAGGCCCGCGTACCGCAAAAAAAAATAAAAAATAAAAAAAATAAACAAACAGATGAAAGACCTTGGGTTGAAAGGGCCCGCTGGGGTTCCAGAGACAAGAAACAAAGAAAACCTTCTGCCTAGACCACAATATACTGAAAATTAAGGACACCAAGGAGAAAATTCTAATAGCTTCCAGAGAGAAAAGATTTCAGTAGAGAATGAAGAACCAGATTGACATCCGATTTTTGGAGTAATATTTTCAAAGTAATGAAGAAAATGAAATTAGAAGGTAAAAGTTTCTGTCCAGCTGAGCTGTCATTCAAATATGAGGCTGTGATAAAAAAAAAAAAAACCAAAATGTTCTCAGGTGAACAGCCTCAAAAGGTTTGCCACACAAAAACCCACAATGAAAACAGTAGTTTAAAAGGGGGAGGGAAAAAATCCAGAAGGTGCTATAGTAGGTATATGAAATAAAATGTTGTGTATAGGAGGGATTTTTTAAATAATTACTAAGACCAAAGAAAAACAGAAAATGTTCCCACAATAGTCCAGAATTAAAAGTGTAGATGATGTTAACACAGTGGAGTCTAGGGAGACAGAGGACACCAAGGGATGTGAAGGTAGAGACCAACAGAAGATTTTTAAATCAGTAAAAAATATTAAAAAGACAAATAAAAACAGCAAGTTAACACAGCAGAAATAAGTCCAGGCATAATAATGTAAATAGATGAAACTCACTAGTTAAAAAAGCAAAATATTGGGTTGGCCCAAAAGTTTGTTTGGGTTTTCCCTACCATTTATGGAAAAACCTGAACGATCTTTTTGGCCAACCCAATACTAACTGACTGGATTTTAAAAAATCCAGATGCATGCACCTTCTAAGAAAGATCCAAAGTGTAAAGATGGGCAAAGGTTGAAAGTAAAAGATAAGACATATCATGAAAATACTAACCAAAAAGCAAATATTAATATAAGGTAAAAACAGACTTTAAGACAAAAGCATTATTAGGGATGGAAGAGTTGCTACATGATAAAACGTTGAGTTCTTCAAGAAGATATGAACAGTATGCATGATACAAACATTATGCATGTAGTGAAAGAGCCTCAAAAATACACAAAGCGCATATTGAGAGTAAAGGGAGAAATGGATAAATCCATCACCACACTGGAAGACTGAGAGATTTCAACACACCCTTCTCACTTGTTGAGAGTCAAATGGGGAAAAGCAACCCAGCAAGATGGAGAGCGAAAAAACACAGGATATACATATACTTATGATTAAAACAGAGAACATGCTTTTTCTCAAGTATACATGGAATTTATGCAAAAATCAATCGTGTACTAAACCCTAAAGAAAGCCTCAACAAATGTACAGAGGGTAGCACACAGACCACAGCCTATGATAAGACAAATTAGAAGTTATGAACAAGATGTCAAAAAGTCCCCACATATTTGGAAAAAAATTTAAGTTGCTAAATAATTCATGGACAAAATAATAAATTAGAATGGAAATTTTTAAATGCCTAGAACTGAATGAGAAGAAAAAGATATCAAAACTGGCTGGATATACCAAAGGCAAAGCTTCAAAGGAAATGTATTGCCTTAAATAGGTATATAAGCTTATTAAAGCTTTTTCATTCTAAGAAATTAGAGAAAGTGCAACATACAAACTGAAAGAAAGAAGAAAATATACCTTAAAAATAAAAGCAGAGGGACTTCCCTCGTGGCGCAGTGGTTAAGAATCCACCTGCCAATGCAGGGGACACGGGTTCGAGCCCTGGTCCGGGAAGATTCCACATGCCGCAGAGCAACTAAGCCGGTGTGCCACAACTACTGAGCCTGCGCTCTAGAGCCCAAGAGCCACAACTACTGGGCCCGCGTGCCACAACTACTGAAGCCCGTGCGCCTAGAGGCCGTGCTCGGCAACAAGAGAAGCCACTGCAATGAGAAGCCCACACACTGCAACAAAGAGTAGCCCCCACTCGCCACATCTAGAGAAAGCCCATGCACAGCAACGAAGACCCAACGCAGCCAAAAATAAATAAATAAATTTATTTTTTTAAAAAAAGTTTAAAAAGTCAGAAGTTGATCTTTGAGGGAAAAAAACGAACAGAAAACTACTGGCAAGACTGATCAAGAGAGAATATAGAAATAAATATTATTAATGTTTTCATTATGTTTATTATATTTAAAGTATAAAGAGATTATTAAAATTCTGATTGGAAGGACAAATTTTTAGAAAAATATAACTTACCAGAACTGAGTCCAGAAGAAAAAAAAAAAAAGCGTGACTAGTCCTATAATTAAAGACACTGAAGCAGTAGTTTAAAAATTTCCACAGGGAAAACACAAAGCCCAGGTAGTTTTATAGGTGAATTCTACCAGTTTTCAAGAAACATATATCCCAATTTTATAGAAAATCTTCCAGACCACAGAAAAAGAAATACTTTCCTTTCTTATACTGTGAGGCCAGTATAAGATACCTGATACCAAACCAGGCTAAAAGAGTAGTGGGAAAATAAAAGTTCTACCCTCTTTCACTCATGGATAAGCAGTATATAAAAAAGATAACATTCTTCAGTCATGTTGAATTTATCCTGGGTACACAAGGATGAGTCTGTACTAGAAAATCCATAAATTTGTTACATTAACAGATCTGAACAAAAGGCATATTAGGTGCCTCAATATAAGAATATGCAAAAGTCAGTTGCATTTCTATACGCTAAAAGAAAACAACTAGAAAATACAGTTTAAGAGAAGACACCAATTATCATATCAGAGAATATCAAGGACCTTGTAATAAATCTTATATGCAAGACCTCTATAGAGAAAATTATAAAACTTTGCTGAGATATCAAGGAAGAGCTAAATGAATGGAGAAAGATACCACGTTCATGGGTAGAAAGACTAAGTACTATTAATATGTCATGATCTAAAGAGTCGGTAAATCAAACAAAATCCCAATAGTGATTTTCATGGAAATTGATATTATGATTTCTTAATTTATATTGAAGAATAAAGGGCCAGGATAGTTCTAAAAAAAAGAGGACTTGCCCTATTAGATACTTATTTTGAAGCTATAGTGAAATAGAATAGTAAGCCTGGAAACTATGCCCTGGATGTGTATGTATCTTTGGTATATAACAAAGGTCCTGTATCATATCACATGGAAAGATGGCACCATCCACTAAAAGAATCTGGGGAAAATGGTTATCCATATAGGAAAAGATTAAGTGAATCTTTCCCTTACATTATTATAACAAAAATCAACTCCAAATAAAGGTCTTACAGTAAGTATTAAGTTTGACTTACTGTTAAACAGTAAGTTAAACTCTAAGTAGAGGGACTTCCCTGGTGGCACAGTGGTTAAGAATCCGCTTGCCAACGCAGGGGAAAGGGGTTCAATCCTCGGTCCGGGAAAATCCCACATGCTGCAGAGCAACTAAGCCCGTGCGCCACAACTAACAAGCCTGCGCTCTAGAGCCCACGAGCCACAACTACTGAAGCCCGTGCGCCTAGAGCCCGTGCTCCGCAACAAGAGAAGCCACCACAGTGAGAAGCCCGAGCACCGCAAGGAAGAGTAGCCCCCACTTGCCGCTACTAGAGAAAGCCCACACGCAGCAACAAAGACCCAATGCAGCCAAAAAATAAATAAATACATAAAGCTTCCTTTAAAAAATAAATAAAAAATAAATTCTAGTCTTTCTGTATCCACATACTTACTATTAAAAAAAAATCTCTAAGTAGAAAATATAGATGAGTATCATCTAGAACTTAAGGAAATATATCTTAAATAAGACAAAAACACTGATGTATTCAATTATATTAAAATGCTTCTGTTCATTAAAAGAAATTTTGCTGGGGCTTCCCTTGTGGCTCAGTGGTTAAGAATCCACCTGCCAATGCAGGGGACATGGCTTCAATCCCTGGTCCGGGAAGATCCCACATGCTGCAGAGCAACTAAGCCCGTGCACCACAACTACTGAAGCCCGGGCGCCTAGAGCCCGTGCTGTGCCAACAAGAGAAGCCACCGCAATGAGAAGAATGAGAAGCCCACGCGCTGCAACTAGAAAAGGCCCATGCATAGCAACGAAGACCCAACGCAGCCAAAAATAGATAGATAAATAAATAGGAACAAAAAGAATACATACAGACCTTCTAATGAATAAATAAAGCAAAAACAATCCAATGGGAAAGTGCAAGTCATGAACAAGAATTTCACACAAGAAGAAACATATGGCCAATCACCATATGAAAATGATAACATCGTTGGTAATCAGGGAAATGCAAATCAGAACCACAGTAAGATGCAGTTTTACCTTCATTTGATTTGAAAAAATGAACAGTCTGGTAATATCAAGTGTTGAAGAAGACATGGATCCACAGTATCCCTAATACATCACTGGTGGGAATGTGAGCTGGTATGACCATGCTGGAAAGCAGTGTGGCCTTACCTCCTAAAGAAGAACATCACAGACTCTGCAGCCCAGTAATCCCACTTCTAGGTGTATACTCAAGAGAAATTCCTATAAATGTACAACAGGAAACATGAATAAGATTACTCAAAGCAAAACTTGAAAGCAACTCAAACTTACTGGATGAAATAACTAGTATATTCACACAAGGCAATATTTACAGTAGTTGAAACAAATGAACCACAGCAACATACAATACAGATAAATCTTAGTAATATAATATTAAGTTTAAAAAAAGCAAGTCCCAGAAGGTTACATACATCATGACATTCTTTTTATACAGTTAAAAACAAGTATCTAAAATATATGTATATGAATACACACACACTTAAGACTACTTAAAGATGCAATAAGATTATATTGAAAGCAAAGGACGGATGAACCCAGGAGTCCTGCCAGTGGCTACCTGAGAGGAGGATGGATTGGTGAGTTTTCCCTATGGTTAGATGTAGATTTTGTCAAGATTCTACCTTTTGTTTAGGTGGCAAGGTCGCATTAATACAAGCAGGCCGGGGCTTCCCTCGTGGTGCAGTGGTTAAGAATCCACCTGCCAATGCAGGGGACATGGGTTCGAGCCCTGGTCCAGGAAGATCCCACATGCCGCGGAGCAACTAAGCCCATGCACCACAACTACTGAGCCTGTGCTCTAGAGCCTGCAAGCTGCAACTACTGAAGCCTGTGTGCCACAACTACTGAAGCCCACGCGCCTAGAGCCAGTGCTCCGCAACAAGAGAAACCACTGCAGTGAGAAGCCCGCGTATGGCAACGAAGAGTAGCCCCCGCTCCCCGCAACTAAAGAAAGCCCGTGCGTAGCAACAAAGGCCCAATGCAGCCAAAAATAATTAATTGATTGATTGATTGAAAAAAATACAAGCAGGCCATGTAAGGACCAATGTACCAAGTATTATGACTAATTCAAAACTTTGACAGTATCAAAGCAGTATAAAAAGAAAAAAACGAAATAAGATAGATTTAAATCCAACATATTAGTAATTACATTAAGTGTGCCCATAAGCTTTCAGACAAATTTTTAAAAATCAAACTTTATGTGGTTTACAAAAAATACATCTAAATAAAATAAAGATTGGAATAAAAGGATGGAAAAGATATGTATACATAGAAATACTAACCAAACAAAAGCTGCCTTCAGCTATAGTAATATCACAAAACAGACAATAAAACAAAAGACCAAAGAGGGACAAAATGATAAAGGTTCAATTTGCCAGGAAGATTTTAAATTTGAATATACCCTGTACCTAATAACAGCCCCAAAATATATACAGCAAAAGTTGATAGAAATATAAGGAGAAATGGACTAGTTTACAACCAAAGTGGGAGATTTTAACATACTTCTCTTAGTAATGGATAGCAGAAAAAAAAGTCTGGAGGACAAGTTTGAACAATAGAACCTTCAGGACAGCTGTAGAACACTGCACTCAACAACTGTGGAAAACGCAATCTCTTTGATTACATGTGGAACGTTTGCAAAAACTGACCATATACTGGGCCATAAAACAAATTTCAAAGAGATGAAATTATACAAAGTATACTGTCTGACTCCAAAGCAAGTGTGCTAGAAATAAAGATGACTAGAAAAATTACCATATATTTATAAACTTAAGAAATGTACTTCCAACTAATCCATAGGACAAAGAAAGTATAATGAAAATTAGAAAGTATAACTGCATGATAATGAAAATAATACATAACAAAAATGGTAGAATGCAGCTAAAGCAGTAGCTGGAGTGAAATGTGTAGCCTTGAAATGCACATATTAGAAAAGAAGAGACATGGTAAAATATCGAGCTAAGCATCCATCCCAGGAAGTTAGAAAAGGAACAGCAAAAGAAACCCCAACAAAGTAGAAGGAAGACTATACAAGCAAAACCAGTAAAGCAGAAAAACCTAAAATAGGATCAACAAAGTTTCATCTTCCACCAACGAAGAAAATGGACAAACCTCTGACATGACTGGGTAGAGAGAAGGTGCATAGCACCAACATTACAGATGCGAAAGAGGACACTGCTGTCACACACATTAAAGGAATAATAATGAGGACATTATGAAACACTTCAGGCTGATATATATGAAAAATTGGACAAGATGGGCAACTTCCCAGAGAAGTATAATGTGGCAAAACAGATCCAGGTCGGTGGAGCCTGCAAGGTGCAGGGAGGAAAGGGCGAGGTGGACGCAAGGCCAGGTTTGGGGGGTTCATGGGGTGGACATGCAGGAGGGGAAGCAGAGGTGGGGCCGAGTGCGTCCCAGCAGCTCACCCCATGGGGCCCCGCAGGGACAATGCAGAGAACATGTACTACTTCTCGGAGCTGGCCCTGACCCTCAACGAGCACGAGGAGGGCGTGGCACCCACCGACAGCCGCTTGCGGCCCGACCAGCGGCTGATGGAGAAGGGCCACTGGGATGAGGCCAACATGGAGAAGCAGCGGCTGGAGGAGAAGCAGCGCGTGAATCGGCGCCGGAGGCTGGAGGCCTGCTCGCGAGGCTGCGGTGCGGAGGAAGGTGAGGCCAGTGGGGAGGGGGGCCCCCAGGAGCGAGGCCAGCAGGAGAGGGCACAGGGGTCTCCCAGGAACTGGAAGGAGATGAGGGGACTGGAAGAAGCTGAGGGAGAGAGAGGGGATTCCCTGGGGGCAGGGAGGGGTGCTGGAGAAGGGGGGCACCCCAGGAGCGAGGAGGAGGGCCAGCAGGAGAGGGGACAGCGAGTGGTTTCCTGGGGCGCTGGGAGGAGGCAGGCTGCCTGCCCGCCTGCCCACTGTGCCGCCCAGCAGAGAAGGAGGCCGAAGTGTACGTGCCGCTGTGGTTTGAGAAGAGGCTGGACCCGGTGACTGGGGAGACGGCCTGCGTGTACAAGGGTGGCTACTGGGAGGCCAAGGAGAAGCAGGACTGGCACATGTGCCCCAACATCTTCTGAGCACCACCCCCCTCCTGCAAATACAGGCGGCTGCACAGCCTGGTCCACCTTCTATTTAATGCACTCAATTTAGTACTCAACTGCCCTCCCCACCTTTTCCTTCTTATGTTTTTTAATAACACTTTTTTTGGGCTCCCACCTTGGAAGGAGGAAGTGCTGACCCGGGTTCTTTCCAGCCCCCAGGTGCCCCGGGTCTCCTATGACCCTTCATCATGGACTTGAGCCCCATCAGGACCCCCAGCTCCAGTTTCCACACCTCAGGCAGGCTGGCCCAGGCCCTGGGCTGCTCCAGTCACCAGCCCCCCAGGGAGGAACTGGCCCCCTCCCAGGGAGCCGCTTTGACTTTTTTAGAAAAAAAATGATCTCCATTTCTTTCTAGCCAAGATATTTAGTAAATATTTTTAGTACAGCACTCGGTGGACAACTTTCTAAGTGTGCTTTCTTGCCACAGAAGCGTCCTGGCAAGAGCCCTTTCTTTTTAAGACATTGGGAAGCCAGATGGACCCCTTTGAGTCAGGAGCATTTTGTAGCTCAAACAAACAGCAAGGCCGTCTGTATGTGAGCTGCCTGCCCCCCAGGAGCCCAGGACCCCCCAGAGAAGGGAACCAAGGGCCACCGGGCCCAGGAGAGCATAAGTCAGTTGTCTCTGGAGCCAAAGCCCCACGCATGGTGGGGAAGGGGGCACTGAGGGGCCACCATGTGGATTCGAGGGCAACAGCCCCTGCCTAGCCCTGGCCATGCTGGGGCTGCTCCCCAGCCCCACAGAGGCCGGGCCTGCAGGCGCTCCTGCCACGGAACCCGGCCCCAAATCAGCAATAAGAACCAACGGCTCAGCCTGGGTTGGTATCCTGGGCACCAGAGAACCCAGAGTCCCGTCTCTGGGGTGCCCCATCTCAGCACCCCTAAACTCTTTATTTGCCTGATATATATATATATGTATATATATATATGATATATAAATATATATAAAATAGCTATTTTGCTTAAATTTTTATGGTATGTAGAAGTGAAAAAATGATGACGACAGGGTGCTCCTGTCTGAGTTTGGCCCTCCTGTCAGCTGTGCCCTGACCTCTCCTCAGATTCCCTTCCAGTGGCTTCTGCCAACTGTGGGGGGGCCTGGGCCACTGTGGCCACTGTCCCAGCCCCTCAGAACTCCTACTCAACCTTTCACACTTCAATTTGGTCCTGAAAGTTCATCACAGGGTTTTACTTTCTACTCCAGGACTGGTTTTGCTTTTATAAAAAAAACAAAAGTGAAAACACCAACGTGTGAAATGCCTTAGGGTGCCCACTGGAGGGCGGGTGGGCAGGCACGCAGCCCCATGAGGCCTGCGGCAGAGCTGTTCAATGTTCCTTTTCTCAGAACTGTGAGTGAGCACCTTCTGACCAGTAATAAAAAATCTTGGAGTTTTCCACGGCCCCATACCTGAGTCTGTCTGTGACTGGGTAGAGCAGGGCTGACACGGGAGAGCAGGCGACAGCCCACAGGTGGCATGGGGGAGGAGTGTGGGGCTCTATTCTGCTCAGTGCCAGAAGGAGGCAGTGGGAGGTTGGTCTGGATGGGGAGAGGTGGGGTGGAAGACCTGGTGGGACAGGGTCTGGGCCAGGAAGGCTGCAGAGCGCTGAGGTGCCACCTACTGGAGGGTCACAGTTTGGCCTGGGGCCAGGCCAAGGCCCTCACCACTCTCCGCAGAGAACACTGGCCCTGGTGAGGTCTAGGGTTGCTCAGTGACCATGACCTGACCTCAAGCAACTTGGATCACTAGCTCCCGGGACCCGAACAAGGGTGGCTGGTCTGGCCCAGTGGGTC
Organism: Physeter macrocephalus; assembly: GCF_002837175.3. Taxonomy (NCBI): domain Eukaryota; kingdom Metazoa; phylum Chordata; class Mammalia; order Artiodactyla; family Physeteridae; genus Physeter; species Physeter macrocephalus. The sequence goes on along the minus strand of NC_041232.1, from coordinate 4,056,069 downwards.
CTCCCCTCCCACTGCCAGCACTTCCAGGTGACAGGATGGAGTCGGGCAGGGCACCACAGGGGCATCAGAGCCAGGCTCTAGCCACCTGTCCCAACACCCCAATGCTGTGGGATCCAAGGCTGGTACCGTACAACTCCTTCCTTTCCAGGGCCTTAACTTTCCCACCTGTGGGGAGGCAGGCACCGGTGAGTCCCTGCCGAGATGCTGGAGGCACAGCCCTCACTGGAGAGAAGGGCGTGGGGTGAGGCAACCCCAGGACAGCCCTGACCCAGGAGGCAGTGGAGGATCTGCCAGGGGAGGGAATGGAATATAAGAATAGAATTTTCATATATCCAAATACGACAACAGCAAATAGAATCCAGCCACATACAAAAAACTGATACCCCAAATTGGTAAACATATGCCCAAGTTGGTTTTACACAGTAATGCAAGAATGGGTCAAAATCAGGAAGCTTTTAGTTGTAAATCATTCGTTGTACCAACTAGTTCAAGAGGGACTTCTCCTTCTGGATGGCAGACTAAATGCCTGGATTATCCTTCTTTGTGGAAAACTAGACATGTTGGATAAAATTTTAAAACACCTTAAATGCATCCATGAGCTGGAATGGATATAATGAATCCTCAGGCCAAAAATTAAGTGGGTGTGGAAACCTGGGGAGACAAGAGCTCTGAAGTCTGCTTCTCACTGGCATTTACTGAGCCCACTGAGCCTAAGTTTTCACTGCCTCAAATGACCTGCCTGATATAGGGCATCCAGTTTGAGATAATCTCCCTCAAGCTGGGCCCCCAAAGGGCTATACCTTCAATATAATGGTGAATCAAGAGTAATAAAATACAAGGAAAATTGCTTGTCTTAAAGGTTAGTCACAAGCAGAGCAGAAAAAAAAAACCCCTAAGAATTTGTAATCAGAAGCAGACCCTCACTTGGCTTCACAGCCCAAATACATGCTATCAGGATGATCCAATAAAACCTCTAGTAGAGAATACAGCATGGTCCCAAATTGGCAATGTCCCCAGTCACATGAGAGAAACAAATCCTCTCTAGAGGTTCTCCCCTTCATTCCAGACCTTATGGAACCCCAGATGTGAAGGTGAAAGGAAAACAAGCAGCTCACAGTATAACATCTCCAAACACACAAGGAAATACAACACACATTGGCATAAGCAATGGCCGACAGAAATAACAGCAGAATCAGACGTAACAAAACTACTCAATATAGCAAAATTAACAGACACAATATAAAATAAGCATGTTTAATATATTTCTAGAAACAGAAAGGTGGCTTGAAAATGAGTAAAAAGCCTTCAAAAGTACTAAAGAACCTGCAGAAATTGAAAAAAATCACTAAAACCAATGAATAATTTTATAGCAGATTACACATGAAGAGAGTATTGGTGACATGGAAGTGAGATCTGCGGAAATTATCCAGAAAGCAACACAGACACACAAAGAGGTGAAAAGTGTAAAAAAGAAATTAAGAGACATGGAGGATAAAGTGAGACGATCCCACATGTGTCCAATCAAAATGGAACAGAAGCAATCTTTGAAGAGTTAATGACTAAAAAATTAACTTTTGACAAGAAACATCAATATACAGAGTCAATTCCAACAAATCCTAGTCACGGTAAATAAAAAGACATCCACAGCTAAATACAATATAGTGAAATCACAAGACCTTTAAAACAACAAAATTTTAAAAGGAGCCAAACTTGGGTGGGTGATACCTTGAAAGAGCATTGATTAGAAGTTCACTGTCTTCTGACCACCAAAGAAAGTCAGAAGACAATGAAACGATATCTCCAAAGTAGAAGAGAAAATGTTAGTATTCCTAGTGAAAATATCTTTCAGGAACCAAAGGAAAATATGACATTAACAAAATGTCATATTAAAACAATACTGGGACTTCCCTGGTGGTCCAGTGGCTAAGACTCCATGCTCCCAAGGCAGTGGGCCTGGGTTTGATCCCTGGGCAGGGAACTAGATCCCACATGCATGCCGCAACTAAGAGTCCACAGGCTGCAACTAACAGACCACATGCCACAACTAAGAGGCCGCCTGCCACAACCAAAAGATCCCACATGCCGCAATGAAGATCCTATACACGGCAACGAAGATCCCATGTGCCGCAACTAAGACCTGGCACAGCCAAACAAATAAATAAATATTTTTTAAAAAATTAAATGGCTTATGGAGTTAGACTTTGATGAGTTAAGTATTGGACTGGCCAAAAAGTTCATTCAGATTTTTCCACAACATCTTTATGAAAAACCCAAACGAACTTTTTAGCCAACCCAATATTATGTAAAACATATAGAGGAATAGGAATACTAAATTTCCAAAACAGAGGAAAAACACTGTATGTGGGGGAGAAATTTTCAGTCAATCTAAAAGAAAGCAGGAAAGGAGAGGAAAAAGGAATGCAGATAAGCTGGAATAAAAATTTAAAAATAAGAAGATGGAAATAAGTTAACCAATATATCAATAATTACACAAAATTTAAATAAATGCTTTGGGTAAGAACAAAAAATATCAAATAAAAACAAAATCCCACTATATGCTAGTTACAAGAAAACACCTAAAACATAAATACACAGACAAGACAGACTTTGAGGCAAAAAATATTACTAGATGTCAACTTTCAGAAAATAAAAAAAGGCAATCACTGCTTGGCCTTTTGGCTATGATCAAGTGTAGAAAATTTTAAAGCCACTTTATAATGATAAAAAGTAAAATTCATAGAGTTCTAAAACTCACAGGCACCTGCTAATATCTCAAAATAAAGTAAAATGGACACAATCAGAAGGGGAAATAGATAAATCCACAATCATAATGGAAGATTTTAACATCTCTCTCCCAGTAATGAGAGCTCAGACAGACCAAAAATATCAGCAAGGGTTCAAACAACACAATTAACATCTGGTAACAGGCACATACAGGAAATTACACATAACTGCAAAATACAAATATTTGAAATGCACACAGAACATTTATGAATATTAGCCACATACTTGGGCCAGCTGTCAAGCCTCAGCAAATTTCAAAGGACTGGCATACAGACCACATTCTCAGATCACAATGAAGACAGTTCAAAATCAATAATGAAAAGATAATTAGAAAAAGCAACCATGTTTGAACATTAAGAAATATGCTTTTAAAATAACTCATGGATCAAAGAAGAAATCAAAAATCAGAAAATACAATTAAAAATTAAAATATTATATACCTAAACGTATAGGACATAGATAAAGCTGTACTTAGAGGGAAATTTATAGCCTAAAAGCTCATGTTGTAAAAGAATAAAGGCTAAATAATGAGCTAAACATCCAATTTGAGTAGGAAAATGAACATTAGGATAAACCCAAAGGACACATAAGGAAATGAAGATCAGAAATTAATGAAAGAGAAAACAAACATAATAGAAAGGACCAAGAGAGCTGAGGTTGATTCTTAGAAAAACTAAAACTGACAAACTTTAATGATAAGGAAAATGGAAGGAGGAAATGGATGAACCCAAAAAACAATATTTGGAATGAAAAGAGGACATAGATAGAGATGCTACAGATATTTTAAGGGTATTGTGAATAACTCTGTAACAATGTCTTTGAAAACTGAGAGAAAATTCTAGAAAAATAAAACTGACTCAAAAATTAGAAAAACCTGAATAGTATTAAACTTTTAAAAATTCAGTCAGTTAAAAAATCTCCCCACACATATATATACACACAAAACTCCAGACACACCTGACCAAGGACTAACCAACCTTACAGAAACTATCCCAAGAGGGATACTCCCCAACTAATTTCTTGAGGCTAGTATAACCTGGTCACCAAAACCTAACAAAGACAGTACAAGAAAGGAAAATCACAAACTAGTGTCACTCACATGCTGGTACAATTCAAAACAAAATATTAACAAATCTAGCAACATAGAAAAATTATAATCACTCCAGAAGTGCAAGGTTTAGCCTATGAAAAACTAACCAATGTAATTCACCATGTTAACAAATTAAAGGAGAACACTGAATGGTCATCTCAATGGATGCAGAAAACACTTGAGAAAAAATTCAACATATATCAATGATATTTAAAAGGAAAAAAACGCTTAAAAATAGGAATACAAAGAAACTTCCTTAATCTGATGAATGATATCTAAGAAAGGGTAAAAAAGCTTTCTCTGTGGGGGAACAAAAGATACCCATTTTTACCCTTTACATTCAACACTGTATTGGCAGTCCTAGTCAATGCAACAAGGCAAGAAAAATATATGAGGTATGAGAAATGGCAAAATTATCACTGCTCCCAGATGATGTATCATAGAAAATCCAAAAGAATCTAAAGATAAATAGAATCATCAATATATAAAAATCAATTACATTTTTATTTACTAGCAACAAACTGTCAGGAAATAAAGTTTTAAAAATATTATTTACAGTAGCATCAAAAATCATCAGATACCTAGGATACATAGGTACATACATAGTAACAAAGGACATACAAGACTTCTGAAGGGAAAATCACAATACTTTCTTGAAAGACACTAAAGAAAGATCTAAATTAATGGAGAGTTATACCATCTTCATGGTTTGGAAGGCTTATAAAGATATCAATTCTTCTCAAACTGATGACATACAATCAATTCTAATGAAACCCCTATAGCTTTTCTCATGGAGCTTGATAAAATGATTCTAAAATTTATATGGAAGTGCAAAGGACCAAGAATAGTCAAGACACTCTTGAAGCAGAAAAAGTGGCAAGACCAGCTCTACTAGATATGAAAACTTATTGTAAAACTATAATAAATAAATCAGTGTGGTATTGGCATAGAGAAACAACAAATGTAACTGAGTAAAATTCCAGAAACAGATTCATACATATATGAACATTCGATATACAAGAGAGGTTGTGCTGTAGATTAATGAGAAAGGTAAGACTTTTCAATAAGGGGTGTAAGGACAATCAGGAAGAAGGAAGGAACTGGAGCTCTACCTCATACCATACACAAAAGGCAATTTCAGGTGGATTAAAGGTCTATATGTGAAAGACAAAACTATAAACACTTTAGAAGACAATACAAAACACTATCTTCATGACCTCAGGATAGGGAAGGATTTCTTAAATAAGTAACAAAAAATGCAAACAGTAAAAGACTGATAAATTAGTCTATATTAAAATTAAGAGGGACTTCCCTGGTGGCACAGTGGATAAGACTCCATGCTCCAGGGGCCCGGGTTCAATCCCTGCTCAGGGAACTAGATCCCACATGCATGCTGAAACTAAGAGTTGGCATGCCACAACTAAGAAGACAGCGAGCCTTAACTAAGGAGCCCACGTGTCACAACTAAGGAGCCCACATGCTACAACTAAGGAGCCCACAAGCTGCAACTAATGAACCCATGTGCCACAACTAAGGAGCCCGCCTGCCACAACTAAGACCTCATTCAAGAAAATTTTAAAAAATTAAGAACATCTCGGGGGCTTCCCTGGTGGCGCAGCGGTTGCGCGTCCGCCTGCCGATGCAGGGGAACCGGGTTCGCGCCCCGGTCTGGGAGGATCCCACATGCCGCGGAGCGGCTGGGCCCGTTAGCCATGGCCGCTGAGCCTGCGCGTCCGGAGCCTGTCCTCCGCAACGGGAGAGGCCACAGCAGAGGGAGGCCCGCATACCACAAAAAAAAAAAAAAAAAAAAAAAAATTAAGAACATTTCATCAAAAGACTATAAAAAGAGAGTTAAAAAAAAGTATGCCAAAGAGTGGAAGATTTTTGCAACACAGATAACTTATAAAGAACTTGTATCTAGAATATACAAAAATACAAATCAATAAAAAGAAGACAAAAGAATAGAAAAATGGGGAAAAGTCTTGAGCAAACGCTTTTATCAAAGAAGAAATTCAAACAGTCAATAGACATGAAAAGATGCTCAAATTCAAACAGTCAATAACATGAAAAGATGCTCAACCACATTAGACATCAGTAAATGCAAATTAAACCATAATGAGATAACACTACACACCCTTCAGACTGGCAAAAAACAAATCAAGTCTAGCAATATCAAGTGTAGGTGAGGAAGTAGAGGAATGAAGCACTTAGTGCCAATGGGCATGTAAATTGATACAACTGCTTCTGAAAAGAATTTGGCATTATCTAGAAAAGTTGAAATGGGCATGGCCTATGATGCAGCAAGTCTCCAAGGATTATGCATGCAACAGGAGACATAAACATGAATGTCCACAGATGTACTGCAATAGCAAAAAGCTAGAAACAACCCAAATGCCAGTCATAGAGACATGGATTTTTAAAACTGTGGTATGTTCCACTGTAGGTGTAATTTGTTTTTATTACCATATAATATTCAGCACTACGATACAGTAGTGAAGATGAATAAATTACAGCTACACAACAACATGAGTAAACTTCTGGAACATAATATTGAAAAGAAAACAAATTGCAGAATAGTAAATAAAATGTTAAGTCCTTATGGACTTCCCGGTGGCAGAGTGGTAACGAATCCGCCTGCCAATGCAGGGGAGACGGGTTGGAGCCCTGGTCCAGGAAGATCCCACATGCCGCGGAGCAACTAAGCCTGTGCGCCACAACTTCTGAACCTGTGCTCTAGAGCTCGCGAGCCACAACTACTGAGCCCCCGCGTGCCACAACTATTGAAGCCTGCGTGCCTAGAGCCTGTGCTCCACAACAAAGACAAGCCATCGCCATGAGAAGCCCACTCACCGCAACTAGAGAAAGCCAGCGTGCAACAACAAAGACGCAACGCAGCCAAAACTAAATAAATAAATAAATGTTTTAAGTTATGTCCATTTAAGTTCAAAAACAGGCAAAACAAAGCAATTATTTAGAAATACAAACCAACATGGTAAAAGTATAAGAAGAGCAAAGAAAAGATAAACACAGAATTCAGGTTTGTGGTTACCACTGAGCAAGGAAGAAAGGGGAAAGGACCCAGGAGGGGCACACAGGGATTATAAAGTAATAATAATGTGTTTTCTTAAACCAGGTGATGGATGTACACTGCATATTCCTCTTACCTTATAAATATTGTATACAGTATTCTTTTGTAGCTGCTCAATGTCTAATAAGAATAATCGCTAAAACAGTAGCTTAAAGGAGAAAAACCCCATATGATTTTATCAATAGATGCTGAAAAGGCATTTGACAATGGGGGATGGGGATGGGGGCCTCACATCCCACATTTCATTCTGTGTAACTGGTGCCCCCTGGTGCTCAACTCAGACAAGACTGGCAGCCACGGCTTCGTCCCAGAAGCCCCAAGTTTAAAAAACAAGACAACAGCATCAACAAAAACAGAAAAAACTCTTTCCACACTTTAAAGACCAGTCACCAAAACCAACAGACAATATTCTGCTCAACCCTAACAGGTGGATTTCCATCCTCATCAGAAAAAAGACCTGGATAATTAATTATTCAACACTGTTTCAGAGGTTCGGCAATTAAAACTGGCATACTGGCAAATTTGCACATTTTATCTAAAAATACAAGTTTATTTTGAAAACTACCAGAGTTTATAAGAAAGTAAATTATATTAAACAATTTGCTTTTCTATATATTAATAATCAGGAATAGAGATGGGGGGAAAATTCCATTCACAAGAGTGACAAATAACATAAAACAGGAATAAAATGAGAAAATTACACAACCCATATGAAGAAATAAAATCTTACTGGAAGATCTAAAAGGAGTCAAACAAATGGAAAACCATTTCGTATCGTCTAGGGAGATCTAAAATCATAAAAATGTCAACTCTCCCATACTTACATCTAAATTTAATGCAATTATAATTTAAATCCCAATGGAACTTGTTGCGGAGGCGGGCAGGGACGGGAGAGAACTGGATTACGTGATTTTAAATTTCATGAGAGAAGAAATTCTAAGAATAGCCTGGAAAACTATTTTAATAAGAAAAACAGGGAGGGAGATTGATCCATCTAGATGCTAATGACGCCCCCAAAGCTAGTCTCAGCTAGGACCTCACCCCTCGCGTCGGAATCACCTGTCCAGCTGGTAACAGGCTGTCTCCATTGACATATGTAAGGGTCATCTCAAGCCCAACAGGTCCAAAACCAAATAGAATGAATATAAATAATGACCTAGGTGGTTCGTTTAATAAATGGGGGTGGCATAAGTGAATTTCCATCTGGAAAAACCAAAACCAAAGTCTGACTCCTGCTTAACCGCAGATACTAAAATATTTCCCACAGGGAGTGGAGGTTGACACAAAAAACTTTAATACAGTGCAACAAAATGCAAGAGAATGTTTGCAGGTGAGTAGAGGGGGAAGGACTTTCTTAAACATGATAGGAAACCCCAAAACCTCTCAAGAAACACCATAAACCAGGCCAAGGAAAGACAAACCAGCAGAAAAGAAAGTTGTGAGCCGAAGTCGTGAAACCCGAGGCCTCAGGTCCCGAGAGTCAGCGGGCTGGACCTTCAGGGGAAATTACCTGGAAATGGTATTTCAAAATGTAAAACATGCAGCTTCCTTCCCAGGTCCTCTGTCTTGCAGACGTAAAAGCACCACATCATCAAGGACATCTATACCAAAAAGTTTTCTGTAGTGACCACAAAAAGTTGTAAAACAACCGGGTAAAAGGTTTCACCTGTGCCCGGGCTTAATACGCAGACTTCAGCGGAAAAAATTCCCCACTTCTCTGCTTGGGGTCTGAGCCGGACACTGGATCCCAAGGCTTTCCCTCCGCTGGCCATAGGATGTGGGACCCTCGAGGCCTCTGCCCCCAAGCTGGGCCCTGAGCGGGCCTTGTACGCCCGGGTTTGCTCACGACGCCCTACCCTCAACCCGTCTGAGGCTCGGACGCCCGCCCACTCGGGCTCAGGCACGTAGGCGGGCTTACGACGTTCCCAGGGCGCATGCGCTGGGCGCAGAGCACGTGCCAGGCCCGCTGCACCGCGCAGGCGCCGTTGCGCGCCTTCCTTGAGGGTGTGGAGGAGGGTGGAAGGAGGGTGGGAGGGTGCCCTCCGCCTCCCGCAACCGTTGGCGACCTGGGAGAAGGCAGGCGCCCGGATGGGACTGAGCGTTGGACACCCCCAAAGCCTCTGTTGAGAGACGGCCGAGGGCCGGGTCCTGGACGTGTCCTCTGGGCCAGGTGAGAGTTTGCAGCCAGTTCCCGGGCTTGTGCTGTGTTAAGGTAGCTGATGATTTAGCGTAAGGAACTCAAAAACTCTTCCTTCTGACAATTAGGGGTTCTCCTTGCATCGCAGCGCCCCCAAACCCGGCTAGTGCCAGACTGGCTTAAATGGTGGGTAACTGGGGAGGGGAGTGAGAACCCAGAGCTTCAACAGAGTAAGAAGTGGGAAAGAAAGGACCGTAAATTCAAAGTTGTGGGTTACAGCTGCCCACAGCTTCCGGAGAACTGCAGTTGCTCGGGCAGGAAGTGGCCCCAGAGAGTCGCATGGAAGCACCTCAGCAGAGTCCAGAGGGGACAAGAAAGGGATGTGTCTGTCAGACCCTTCCTCTGTCCCTGGTCCAGGTTGGCCTCAGTGGCATGGGCTCCCCTATTTCCAGGCCCTGGCTGGAAGCTGCTGAGAAAGCCCGAGCCCCAGGAAGTAGCAGGGGCAACCTGCTTTGCGGACCGAAGGCGGCTGGATGGAAGACCCACCCTCCTCACCTCGGAATACTGAAGTGGGCCGACAGAAGGCCAAAAGGCCATAGGGTAACACCCCACGAGGGCCAGTGAGTAGACCGTGGAAGGCCTACAGGTAGCAGGTGGGGCCAGTGAAATCTTGGAAGCAAAGATAAGGGGTCAGGGCAGCAAGGGCTTTGGGACCCCATTCCAACCGTCTATATGGGCCTCTGGATAAATTTCTGGTGGAGAACTATGACTTAGTAAGCAGAAAACCTCTACTGTCATCCAACACCTTTATTTTAGAGGAGGAAAAGGGGCCCCAGGATGGGCAGTGATTTGTCTGAGGCCTCGTGAGCTGAAAGAAGGAAATTTCTGCAGGATCCACCAGGGGTCCTAGTTGGGCCTGGCACATTCCAAGTTACTGCCATGAAAACTGCCAGACTGAAAAACAGGCTTGGCAACATTTGTGCTCATTGCTGAGTGGGATTGTCTCTCGCCAGGCCCTTCCTCTGTCCAGTCTGTGTCTTGCTCACTATGGAGAGGGTGCCCCCAGCAGTGCTGAGGACAGTTGGAGGCCTCAAACATGGCGACAGAGAACGCATGTTCTTTTGTAGCTCTGCCTCCCGTGGCCAAGCTGGCTGTCCACCTGCTCAGGAACCAAGAGCAATGTGGCCGTTCCAAAGGAAGCCTCAGAGGTTCCATCTCCAGCAAAGGGCAGAATCCTCCAGTGGAATTTTGAGGATGTTTCAGGCATCTAGGCAACTGCCAATGGGTCCCTTACAGCCTGGCCTAGATGCAGGACAGCCTTACATCGGGGACGAGTAGCCAGTGGAGGCACGGCCCACTCAGACCAAATCTTGTGTTCTGTGTAAAAGGGAAAGAAGTTTGAGCTCTATCAGTCTTAACATGGATTGGTCTGTAGAGCTGTGGATGCTTGCCCAGTGCTGCTTGAACCACGGGTCTAAAAGACAGTCATGTCTTTCAAGGGGAAGTAGACCCAACAAGAGGAGCCAAAAAGCAGTGCCACTCACACAGGAGGAACCAGAGAAGTTTCTCTTAGCCTATTAACCTATGCCTTCCTTTGGTAAACAATGTCAAACCCTTGTCCTGACCTAGTAATACAGTATTGATGTGGGGTTTGTAATGCTAAATCCATGGGACACTTAGGGGCTGAGGGGTGATATAAGGTGAACATTTCCCTGAGGACTTGCCCCTTGTTTTTCATCTGATTTACAAAGTCCCTACCCCAAGACTCAGAACTACAGCTGTGTCCCAGAGAGACACAACCGGCCAACAAAGATGTTCAATCTCACGTAAATTAATTCAAACCAACTCAAAAATCCATCACTTTTCACCTTTCAGATTAGTGAACAGTTCAGATGGAAGAGACTACAGACAGGCAAGTGGGGGTGGGGGGCAAGGAAGATACTGTTGGTGGGAATTGAAATTGGGAAGTCTTTTCTGGAATGTATCTTTGACTTTTTAATGCATCCACCGTCTGACAGCCATTTCTCTCTTTGGAACTTAACCCTGTATAAACCCAGATCTGAGTTAATGACTAAGTACACATGTATACACACACACTCATCACAGCACTTTTCGTAAACATTAAAAACCAAAATCTCTATAAATGGGACCACTAAATGACAGGACATCCAAGACGATGAAATGCTATGTGGTTGTTCAGAATAAAGTAGATCCATGTGAGCTTTTCAGAAACAAGTCCCAAGATCTACTAAGTGAGAAACAGGCAGAAACAGAACAGTAGATGTGTAGTTGTGTGCTCAGGACGGATACTCTTTCCAGGGAGAGTGAGCACTGGGGGGCGGGGGGGTGGGGAGGAGAGAGCCTTGCTTTTCATGGTCCAGGCTTTCGTACTGTTTTAATTTTTACCATGTGCATGTGTCACTTGAAAAAAAAAACATGAAAGTCCCCATCCCTCCCACTCCTTAAAAACAAGGGTTGCTGCACTCATTCACTTTCCTCCCGCCTTGAACTCAGGACCTTCCTGCCACAGACCCGCCAGACCATCTTCTCCCAAGTTTTAGACAATTCCAAGCAGGTTAGTTATCCAGGACAAGGAAGGGGGAGGAACCCCTGCATCTTATCTTCCCACCCAGAATGGAAGGAGCTCTGCCTGGAAGCAGGCTGCATTCAGCACAGCTGTGGATGGATTTAAACAGCAAAGTGGGAACGCCCAGAAGTTGAAGCCAAAATGTTTAAGAAATTCAGTATTTCACTTTCTGTGGGTGTCCAGGAGGGTGAAGACATAAGACAAGATGGTGGAGATGAGGAAGAATCTGAAGACAGTTTAAAGCCACAGTGGTGCAAAGAAAGAAGAGGAGGAAGGTGCTGGATTTTACTAAGAGAAGAAAACAGACTGAGTTCAGGAGTCTCACCAGTGAAAGTTTATAGTATTGCATTTTGATTACAGGTATGTAAATAAAAAACTTGAGTATTACCCTCTGGTAAAAATGCAGAACCAGCTTGCACTTAGATTAAAACAGCAGGTTTGGGGACAAAAATGGACCATATGCTGCCTGTGATGAAGAGAGCGAGCTGGACAGGAGAGGAACCACCAGCTCAAGAAGCCCTAAGACTCTTAGCGAATCTTCTAGAGGAAGAGGTCAGGGCTTCTCTGAGTGGTATTTCCCCCAAAGAGCCCTTACCCAGGGATGTGGTTTGGAGAAGTCCCAAACCCACAAGTCACAGGTGCTTCTGGCCACGTGCACAAGTGGGTAGAGACCTCCAATTCCCATGGGGCCTGCCTCCCTCGCCAGCGCTTCCCAGCCTACTGGAGTCTTCACAGGGCAGCACGTGGCCACTGCTGACCAGAGGTGGGTAGATGCTAGAAACACACTGAGAGGTCTGAATTGCAGACCAGTGGCACAAGACCATAGTTCTTGTGCCTTCAGAAAACCCAAAGTCCCCAAATAAAGGGGGAAGAAGAGAGTTGGGAGAAATCAAACCAGAATTTTTCCAATGGCCATTAAAGAGAAAATTCAGCAACTCTGGCCTTTGTCTCTGACCCTGAGAAGTTGAGGGACACAGCTGTATGAGGCTGTGACCAGGCGGGAAGGAAGGCGTGGTGTGCTTCCTGCAGAGCCACCTCTGGAGTCCCTGTGGCTCAGTGACCCCCTCCTCCTGTCTGCCCCAAAGCAGGGACCTTGACTGGGCCTGGTGGGGCCAGACAGGGGGGATGCAGTAAGAGAAAAAGCAGCGCCAGGCTCTCCAGATGGCCGGGACCATTGAGGAAGGTGCACTCCCTAGGACCCTGCCACACCCACAGACGAGGCCACCAACAACCAGCACAGGGGCTCCTTCACACACATGGTCCTTTCCTAAAAGGAATCCTTTGGAATTCAAACATTCAGTGTGTTACCCAGGTCAGCAGTCTGACCAGAGTCGGATCTGTCCATGCCACAACCTGGACTCAAGTTTTTGAGGCAGGAAACCTCACTGTCCACTGTTAGTTCTCCAGCAGGGAGAAATTAGGTGGTGGATGGGGAAGTTGAACAGGAGGATCTTTCTTCCCCAAGCTGTCTGGACGGTGCCACAGCCAAGACCGACCACTTGGACCACCACTCACATCCCCGACCTGAGGCAGGAGCCACGAGTCAGGGAGCTGCTCAGCGCTGAGCCTCCTCCTGACTGTGGCCCTGTGGGGATCCCCTGGATTGGAGCTCCTGGGGGAGCACCAGTCTGGGGGACCGTGTCCCTCCCCCAGCCCTGCCCCTGGAGCCTCCCCAACTTCCAAACAGCACTGGATTCACCACATCTTGAGGAGCCAGGAGCCAAGAGAAGCAGCTCAGACTTGGCGTCCTGCTTCTGTTCTCTGCCCAAGAGTCACCAAAAAAATGTATGGTCTCACAGCAGGCACAGCATCTTGTTTCTTTTAAAAAATAAATATTTATAAACTTAGGGAGGAAGATTCAAAGAATCAGAGTCTCTTTCCCTCCAAAAGCACAAATATCCCATGTGAGTCAAACCAAGGTAAGTCCATCAACCCATAAATGAAACTCCACCCCCAGGAGCTCTGCCTTGAGGGGCAGGGGAGCTGATCTCTGGCTCCAGGCCTCTTAGTCCCCCTTGGTGATCAGGTCCTCGATGTAGGCATCCAGCTCGTCATCTGTGTTAATGTCTATGTCCTGGAACAGAGCAGAGCAGGGTCAGCCAGGGGCCAGAGGGTGGTGGCTGGCCTGCCTCCCCACCCTTCTTGCAGCCTGTGCCCCTTCCTCTCGCCCCTCCACCCTGGCTGTCAGGCCTGTCCCTTCTTGATCATCCGCCCCCTCCCTCCTCTGTGCACAGATGATGCCCAGATTTCTTGCTCCTACCCTGCCTCTACCCCAAGTTCCCGGCTTGCCTTAGCCATGCTGCAGGCTTCTCAGACTCAAAACATCCAACAGCTCAACGGCACCACCCACCCCGAGTTGCTCCATCTTGGTACAGGCCACCACTGCCTCCCCTCCACCCAGGGGCTCAGACAAACCACAACCATCACCCTTGTTTCCTCCCCCTCCCTCAAGACATTACAACAAATCTGCCCACTTCTCTCCCTCCTCACTGTCACCATCCAAGGTTCAGGCTGCCAGAATCTCTCACCCATACAACTGTCGGAACCTCCTCACTGGAGTCCCGGATTCTAACCTCCGCCCCCTGCAGGCCCTCCTACAACCAACCAGAGTAAATGTCTTAGATTGCAAACGTCTTAATGCCACACCCTCCAGGGACTTCCCACCTGGTACAGGGCCGCTTCTTCTTCTATCGCCCACATCTCCCTGCCTTGGGCCTCGGGCCCTGCTCTTCCCTTCTCCCCAGAGCTCTCATCCCCAGAGCTCTCACATCCCACTCCTGCGTGACTGGTTCTGCCCTCAGCTCAAGTACCTCCTCAGAGAGGCTTCCCTTGAACACCCTAGTAAAGTGGCATCCCTGTTTTCTGTCTCTCTCGTATTTACTTCACAGCACTTCCCGCCAACAGTAGTTCTGTCTCCTCCACTTGTTGGGCTATAAGAGCAGGACCCCTATCTTGCCTGTCTGCTTCACCAAGGGTCCACAGGACAGGCATAGAGCAGTTGTCCTCAATGTTTACTGCCTGAATAAAGGGCTGAGACCCTACAGGGCGCTCCCTGCTTCTGGGCTACCTAATCCCATCTGGGCATCATCTGGAAAAGTGAGAATGTCTTTCTGTTATATGACTTGGAGGGTTCTCAAACCAGGTTGTAGATCAGAATGTCTAAACAAGGGCAAAAGTCTGATACCGTGGGTCTGGTGGGATGAGGCCCAGGCAGCCGCACCACCTCCAGCCCTCCTGGTCAGGATGCTGTGCAGCCAGGGTTGGAACCACAGATTCCTGTGAGTGGGGAGAAGGGAGCAGAGGTGCCCAAGCCCCACCCTCCCTGAGACACCAGGTGGTCCGCTACAATGAGAGGGCTGCCTGGCTCACCTCCTGCACCTTTTGCAGGAGCGCCACGATGTTGGTCCTCAGCTTCTGCAGCTTCTCCTCTGTCTCGCGGAGCTTTCTTTCGGAGGTACGCAGGCTCTCCTCGGAGGCCTTGGCCCGCGAGTCGGCGCGGCTCTGGTAGGAATGGCACAGGTTCTGGAGCCCCACTTCATACTGCTTGAAGTACTCTTTCTGTTGGGAGAGGAGCTGGAGGGTGAGTGCATGAGCTCACGAGGGTCCTCAGTGCCCTTCTAGATGGGCACTGGTGTCCCCAACTGGCTCAGCACAAGGAAGCTCAGTCTGAAGGGATGCCGGACCCAGAAGCAAGTGATCTCTCTAGCTCCAGAGAAGAAAGACCTCGACATCCACCTCACAGGGCTG
>NC_041232.1:4025481-4040136 GCF_002837175.3 Physeter macrocephalus | reverse complement strand
TTTTTTCCTTTTTTTTTTTTTTTTTGGCCGTACCACGCAGCATGTGGGATGTTATCTTAGTTCCCTGACAAGGGATCAAATCTGCACCCCCTGCAGTGGAAAAGTGCAGAGTCTTAACCACTGGACCACCAGGGAATTCCTCCTAACAAGCTTTTCTACGGCATCTTCCCAGGCCATAGCTTGGAAATCAAATTCAATTCCATAATCAATCATCTGCTATGTGCAAAGCACCGTGGGAGGCCCTGCTAGGCACCAGGTATGCACAGATGAGTTTCAAGTGGAAGCGCAACATGATCCAATTGGCCAGGTAACTTGGGCTACAATGTAGAGATTGGAGCAAGCCTGGAAAAAGGAAAAGAGAAAATTTTCTAGTGGAGTATCAATTTATTAAGAAAATATATATTTAAAATTATTTCCCATGGAAAATTCCATCTACAGGACAAGTCACTCTAACTCTTCTTCATTGTTGCTAATACTGGTTTCCAAAATACTTGTCTGCTTTGACTTCCTGAACCTCTTAAAAGTTTTCAGAAGTGAAATAATGTGCCAGGCCTGGATCTGAGTTCTGAGGAGATGCAGAATGCAGCAGCTCTAAGATATCCTGAAGCATGATTATTCTACCTCTAGACTTCATAGAATCTAAGGCCCAGGGGGAGGGGAAGGAACAGCTCAGAGTGACCCAACTAGTGGCAGAGTGAGGACTAGAACCCAGGACTCTGTACTTTCCCTTTCTCCAGGCAGTGAGGAAGGCAACGCCGATTCCATCAAACCACTCAAACATTTCCTCCCATGGGGAGCAGAGCCTTGACCCAGTGCTGCGAGCTCCCCCAGGGTCAGGAAGCTCTGCCTGCTCAGGATTTCCTGTGTGTGGGAAAGAAACAGGATGAACAGATAAATCCTCCGAGGCTTATTTTCAAGTGTGTGAAGGCT
This sequence comes from Physeter macrocephalus, assembly GCF_002837175.3. Lineage (NCBI taxonomy): Eukaryota > Metazoa > Chordata > Mammalia > Artiodactyla > Physeteridae > Physeter > Physeter macrocephalus. Next base: position 4,039,206 of record NC_041232.1, on the reverse strand, counting down.
TCCCCTTCGTGAGTCTGCAGCAACCCTGGCCAAGAGGACCAACACACTGACATGTGTTTTGCATGTTTCTAAAAGTAATAAAAAAAAAAAAGGATGACCCTGTACCCATGAAGCGCAAGGCTGGACATGGTAGGGAGAAGAGCATGGGTCATTGTCCCTGCCCTTGGGAACAACCTTGGTTTGAGTCCTCCCAGAAGCAGACTCTAAGACAAGTATTTAAGTGCAAATAATCTGATTTGGTGGTGATCCCAGGGCATTCCTGTAGGGGAGGGAAGGGAAGGCCTCCAGTAAAGGAAGCATTATCAAGGCAGTTACCGTGGTGGGAAACCAGAGCTCAACCCTGCTAAGGTACTCTCAGAGACAGGGTAGAATAGGCCTCACTCATCCCAACCAAGGGGCAAGGGAGCTGGGATACTCATCCTTTGTTGGTTGAGGGCTGGGGTGGGACAGGGGCTGGGGCAGGGGGTGGCGTGGAGGTGGGGGGCGGGTGCCAACTCTCGGCACTTCCGGCTTGCCTGCGTGCAGACCCAAGAGTGCTCCTGAGGCCAGAACAACATAAGCAGCCTTTGGGGAGTTGTGGCAGTTGTCAGGGGGATATGGGCAGTGTCTGCTCCAGGGGCTGACCACTAATTGGTTTTACATTTATGGGAAAAGGCAGTCACAGGCCCAGGAGACCTGCCTCCTCCTCCCTGTGTGAGGATGTGGAGGGTTTATACAGTGCAATAGTGGGGGCTTTTGCCTCTCCAGGCCCCTGTCACCACTATCTTCTCATGTTGGGGAACCACGTTGCCCACTGTGATATAGTCATCTGGCCTGCACGAACATCCACATCTTCCTCTTGGACACTCAGCTAGACCACTTCTCCCAGCCTCCCTTGCAGTTAGAAGGGGTCATGTGACTGATTCCAGCCAATGAAATGTGAGTAGAAGGGACATGCATCTCTTATAGGCTTAGGCCGCAGAAACTTAGGTACTCTTTTCGCTTTCCTTTTCATGGTGACCTTGGAGACCACGTGACAGAGGTGGTGGGCTGTCTTCAATGGTCTTGGAAGGAAGATGACATCTCACAAATTACTACACAAATCACTATTGTTCGTTAGCTCTAAGAAGGAAACGCTTAAGGTGCCTTGAGCACTTTGCCTGATCCAGGCAGAGAACACAGCATGGGCAAAGGCCCTGAGGCGGGAAGAAGGAACCCAAAGTGAGCTAGGGTGACTGGAGGTAATGAGCAAGGGAGAGTGGCATGAGAGGAAGGTGCATGATCCTGATACAAGATTCATTGGTTTGTGGGAGGAATTTAGTTGGTATGACCTGGACACAGCATTGGCAGCCTCCCCACTCTCCCTGGGGGTAGAGCATCAGCTTAAAAAAACAGATTGTCCAGGAGGGGCTGAATCTAGAACCTCAGAATCTGGGTGTATGTGTAGCTTGGATAGTCATGGGGTTCAGAGAGCCCCGTGTCTGGAGTCCCCTGTCCCAGAGTCAGGGCCCCCTGCTGGGTCTGCCGTGGTGGAAGGGCTTTTCTGTCACCTCAGAGGATCGTTTCTGGGTCACATGGCCTGCCTTTGGTGAGTCTTTTTTTTTTTTTTTTAATATTTATTTATTTGGTTGCGTCAGGTCTTAGTTGTGGCATGCGGGATCTAGTTCCCTTACCAGAGATTGAACCCAGGCCCCCTGCATTAAGACCCCTGCGGAGTCTTAACCTCTGGACCACCAGGGAAGTCCCATGGTGAGTCTTGAAATCAGGTGGCCCAGGCCCTCTCCTGAGCTGGATTCCTCTTATCCTACCAAGATGACTCCAATATCAATGCTTCAGGCTCTTCTTATGGGCTAGCCTGGGAACCTCACCGCATTGTCTTGTTAAAGCTTGAGTAACTGACTTAATAATGAACTGTGGGGCCAGAGCTGCTTGCTTGACCTCAGGGGCTGCCTTTTGCCTGCCCCACCCTCTCCCCTAGAGCAGTGTCCTCTCGGGAAATGCAGCCGACCCAGCTGCATCCGTGGGAAGGCCTGGCCCCCGCACCTCGACCTCCCGGCCCTGCTGAGGCCGCAGGAAATGACCCTCTTAGCAGCCACAGGCTGTGATCCAGAGGACAATGACAGAGGGACGGAAGCCCTCTTGTCCCAGCTAACTTGTCCCTTTGGGGGCATGCCAGCTGCTGGAAACACAAAACTGAAGATTCAGTGGGAAAATATATTTTTAAGAAAATGAACAAACAATCCTATGGGCTTTAGCCAACTTCTGAGGCTCTGAGGGGTTTTGTTTTCTTTATTTGCGTATGTGAGTGTGCGTGTGTGTTTAAAACATAAACAAGACTCAGAATCAAAGAATCTAAGGTTTGGAAGGTCAGCCATCCCACCCAAGCAGCAGGCCCCCTGTGGCATCTGTCTTCATGTGGCTGCGACCCACCTTTCCACACCGCTGTTAATCACGTCACGTGGCTCTGGCCACTGTCTCCCACCCCATCTCCACTCACCACCTAGAATCCAGAGAGCTCTTCTCAAACTCAAATCAGCTTAGAACTTCTGGCGCTCTGCAGGCTGGCCCTGTCTCATTCTTCACGTGTCACCTCTAATGCCACCTCCTCCAAGGGCCTTCCTGGACACTGTCTGTGAAACAGCACCTCTCAATGGTAACCTCTCATAGCGCTGAACCCCATCTGGAATGCTCTGGTTTCTTTACATGTGCCAGGCACATAGTAGGCACTCAACAAATGTTTATTGACCGACTGAATGTTTTTCAGTGGTTGTTGCATTCAGATCAGAGTTGGCTGAGAGAATCCAGATTTTATTGTATTTCAACCAACATTATTGGCTACAAATTGTGTGCCAGGGTAGGAGGCAAATCAATCAGGAATTCCGCTCATTCATTCTTTCGTTCATTTGGAGGGGACAGCCCTGAGTGAATAGTGATTCAGTCTGGGGTGTGCAGAGACCCAAGAAAGCTTCACAGAAGAGGGGATTTGAGGTGGGCTTTCCATCAAAAGGGAAGCCAGGTGGGGTGGGGGAGGTTGTCCAACTGGAAGGAAGTGCAGAAGTTTGGAAGTTGAAAGTTAATGTGTTTGGAAAAGGAAGAGAACCGTGGAGTGTGGAGTTTAATTTATTCCCACTTTGGATGTTCAGGGAAGGCAGGGACCTGATTTTTGTCTGGGGCAGCAGGGTGGGGGGACACTCCACCTTGTTTAAGCAATAAAGAGATGGATGTGCCTGGCTGAGGTGAGACGAAGCTGTTCTGTGGCCCTGGAGGCCTTGAATGCCATGCTGAGTGGTCTGGCTTTTCAGCCATAGGCAACAGAGTCTAATAAAAATAATCATTTTGAGAAGGCTGTTTCAAGAGCCTGGATGTCCTTGGCTCCTGAACTCTAGTTTTCTAGCAATGCAGACCGCCCCCCCCCCCCGCCCCCAGGATGCTTCTAGAAAATACAGTTGCCGGGGCCCCATCCTGGAAGAGTCTGATTCTCTGTAAGTCAGAGTTGGGGCCTGGTCATTCGTATTTTCCCAACCTTTTCACATGTTCTCATCATTCACGGGGGTTTGTGACTAGTGAGGTTCAGAGAGGTAAAGGCATTTGCCCAAGGTCACCCAGCCAGACAGTGGCAAAGGGGGCATTTTGAACCAGGTCTGTCTGGCCCTCCACATTTACTCACTTTATCTACAGCCTCCTCTGAACAAGCTCCTTTCTCCAGTTTTACTTTCCTCTGAATGCGAGAATCTGGGCTGTGGCTGGGTCTACCCGCCCTGTGCTCCCTTCCCCTCCCCGCTCCAAGCCTCAGAGGTCAGGTACCTCCCAGCCTTCCGCGGGCATGTCCATTTATGGCTCTGTTGTTCCAAAATGTGGCCAAATTTATAAACTCCCCCTTCCTGGAGACACGAAACAATTTGTGCAGAGTGCAGTGCGGGGGCAGAGATGGGAGCTTCGTCCGAGGCCTGGACTTCAGCCTGGGCCCAGGCCCAATGAGCTCTGGCGTTGGATGGGTCCCAGACCCTCCCTGGGCCTCAGTTTCTCCACCTACAGAGCAAAGGAACTGGACTAGATCATTCCTTAAACCCTTCCTAAGTCTAGACACATCCAATTTACTGCTTACAAATGCCAATTCCCTAAATCCATGACCCCAATAATTGTAAAAGGAGGTGCTAGAGGATGGACTGCATGCAGCCTCTAGCCTCTCTCTTTGCATTGCTTTTCTTTTCTTTTCTTTTTTTTTTTTTTTGGCCATGCCATGCGTCATGCCGGATCTTAGTTCCCTGACCAGGGATTGAACCCATGCTCCCTGCAGTGGAAGTGTAGACCCCTAACGACTGGACCACCAGAAAATTCCCTGCATTGCTTCTTTTCTTTCTTTTTTCTGCTTGATTTTTTTTAATTAAAAAAATTACCCAAGGAATATACTTTCATGGAAAAATAAAAATAGCCCTACCCAGCCCCCATTCCTACTCTCCTTCTCAGAAATAATGATTGTCAAAAGTGTGAAGTGGAGCTTTCAAGACATGATTCTCTGCATTTATTTATACATGCATTCATGTTCATATGGGAGGGTTTTTATTCCATTTATTTTTTACATAAATGGGAGTTGTATTTTTTGTTCAGCATCTTTTTTCACTTAATGTCTTATCCCTTTTTCCATATCAGCCTCTTCCTTAAAAGAGTTTGAATGAGGTATGACTTACATACTATAAAATTCACCTTTTGTGAATGTAGAGCTCAAAGATTTTTAGTAAATTTATGGAGCTGTGCATCCATCATCACAATCCAGTTTTAGAGCATTTCCAGCCCCCCAACAAGTGCCCTTATGCTCATTTGTGAGTCAGTCCCTGCTCTCACCCCTGGCCACAGGTGCCCACTGATCTTTCTGTAGGTTTGCCTTTTCCGCACATTTCATGTAAATGGAATCAAACAATACATTGTCTTTTGCCTCTGACTACTTTTATTAGCATAACTATTTGGAGGTTCATCCATGCTGTAGAGTGTATTATCTTTTTTTTTTTTTTTTTTGGCTACTCTTCCATTTTATAGATATACTACATTGTGCTTATTGCTTACCAGTTGATGGACACTTGGAATGTTTCCAGTTTGGAGCTATTAGGAATAATATTGCCATAAATGTTCGTACCTAAGTCTTTGTGTGGGCGTGTGTTCTCATTTCTCTTGGATGGACACGTTAATCCCAACCTTTTAAACTGCTGTGGCATCCTCCATTGGCAGGACACACTCTGATGTCATAACCAGTCCCCCATCCGTGGACATTTAGGTTGTTTCCAAGGTTTCACTCTCACAAACTTCGCTGCTCTGAGCTGTTTCACACATCCATCTTTGGGCACATGTGCAGGGAGAGAGAGAGCTGGGTCACAGAGTATGTACAGTTTACATTTGTTGAACTGTTGTCTTCTCTTCAAAGGAACAGGAAATGATGAAAGAGAGAGAGAATCCACAGTGAAGATATCACCCCCCCTGCACCCCACCCATTGAGCTTGAGGCACTAGACAAGGAGGTAAAAGGTAGCTTCTGGAGAAAAGTCCCCAGGACAGGGCAGTCACAGGATGGCCAAGTCCAGACAGGAGGAAGCAGAGGCTCATATAGGGACTAGAACCCTTCCTCCCAAGCTTCTCTTTTGCAGGGCTATAGGTAAAGAGCTCTCAGTCGCTGGAGGTATGCAAATGGAGGCTGGCCAGCCATGTGGCAGGGGCTATAAAGGAACTCTCAAAATCTGATGGGGGGTTAAGAATGTGGCTTTTGCTGGTAGGGACCCTTGGTTCAAACCCCAGCTCTGCCATTTCCTAGCTCCGTGGTGCTGAGAGAGTAAATTCAGTGCCCCCAGCCTCAGTTCTCTCAGCTGTAAAATGGGGATGTAACTCCGTGTCCCATAGTCAGTGGGGTGTCAGTGACATCAAGTGGGTGGGGCTCAATTTTGGGGTTTATGATTATGACTCTCTTGATCCTGTGGTCATGGGCTGTTCTGACTGGGACCCCAGGAACTGGGCATTGGAGGACTGTGAAGTGTGCCCAGTAGCCTCCAGAGAAGCAATGCCCTCATCAACCCTCAAAGCTTGGCTGTCCCTCTTCCAGCCATGTGACCTTGGACAAGGATGTAATCTGTAACTCAATGTTCTCATCTGCACAACAGTAACAGTACTAACCTCATAGGGCTGTTGGGCAGGGAGAATAGGTTAAACTTCATGTGACAGAAAACCCCATAATAATAGTGGCTTACCCAAGAATCATTTCTCTCACCTCTAGAGGTTAGCAGGCGAGCAGTCTAGGAACGGTGTGACAGCTCCATGGAGTAGTTAGGGATCTAGTTCTCAGCTCTTCCAATCTTAGTATGTGGCCCTAATCCTCATAATACAACAGGACAGCCAGAGATCCAGCCATTACATCTGTATTCAGAAAGGAACATGGAGGAAGAGGGGGCAAGAGGGCAAAGAGTATGAACCAGCCCTTAAAGGTTTCCCCAGCTGTCACCTGACAGTTCCACTTATGTCTCATTGGCAGAATTTTATCAAGTAGCTACACTAGCTGCAAGGGAGAGGGGAACAGATATAGGGGAGACAGGGAACAGCTTTGTTTCCTCCAGCCCCCAGGGAACCATTATTCTGGCTCCTGTCACCATAGATTTATCTTGCCTGTTCTAGAACTTTATACACATGTCATCACACAGAACATTCTCTTGTATCTGGCTTATTTCATTCAACATTATGTTATGACCTCCTGAGTTTTGTTTTGTTTTTTATCTCCCTCCATCCAGAAGGAGACATTCATCAGCATTTGGTATTTCATTACTTTCTTCCGTCAATGAGTCACTCATTCAACAGATATTTTTTGACCCCCTACTATATAGGGAGGGCTGGCCAAACACAATCATTTATGGCAAAGACTGATGAACTCTGAGTCTCCAGGATGTTCTCTCACTCCAGACTATTTTGGCGCCAAATTACAATGGTGACAGCCCTACTCTGAACTCCTCCAGCAATGGGGAGAATCCCCGGTAGACAGAGGCCACATAGTCCAGTGGTGAGGAGCTCGGGCTCTGGCACCCACAGATGGGCACTTAATAGGTACTTAATAAACAGTAGCTGCAACTACTTCCTTGGTACTGGCACAAGAGCCTTGTAAGGAGCAGAGCCCTCCTCTTTTCTCATCCTTTACTGGCCTTGTAAGGTAGGTACAACTACATTTTACCAATGAGGAAAGGATGCTTGGAGAGGTGACGCAACTCTCCCAAGGTTGCACAGCTGGTGAGTGTCTGAGCTGGGATTCAAACCCAGACCTGTTGAGTATCAAGTCTGAACTTTCACTTCTCTGTTATGGGCAATCACCTTATGTCTCCTCGCCCTTCCTTTTAGCCTTGACCCACTCAAGGGAGAGCCCAGAGTCGTCATGGACAAAGGCCACACACTTCGCTTTGCCATTTCTTGTTGTCTTTCTCCTGCTTGGGGGTCAATCCAGGATGTTTTCCTGGCTTCAAAGCCAGGTTTGTCTGTTTCAGCTTAAAATCATATTGAAGGGGTAGGAAGAGGCATAACTTGCCAGCATCTCCCCCTGCCTGTGTCCAACACCCTGGCCCTGGGTTCTAGATGGTCTCACTGCCATTTGCCCCCTCCTTCTTGCTTCCTGGGGACCGTCCACCTTGGGGCCCTCCTGAGCTCTCACTATCAAGTGGCCCCAAATGGCAGCATTTTCCTAAGTGACATTTTTCTAAGTGATGGGCATGAGATTATACATTTGGGTCGGTTGTTACCAGTGTCCTGACTCACCCAGCCCATTCCTGCAAGTGAATGTGCCTTTCATTTTAACTGCTGCCTTTTAAAGGACCCATGCATCTGTTTTTCCAACCACAGAAAATCTATTAGAAAGGGGAAAAAATGTCAAAGAAATAGTTAAGTTTTCTCCATGGGAGCAAATTTTCCAGGGAAGAAAATATGTCAGTCTTATGATATAATTGAGTGGCTTTCAAAAAATAATTTTTCAGCATGAACTCTTTTGCAGAGGGTACTTAAACTGAAGTTCAATGTCCAAATGATTAAAGTAGATCTGCTGGGATAGAAGGAGGGGTGGAGTTTGCACGGTGACATGGCTTCCCTCTTACTCCCTAGCCTCCCACTTCTCTCTGAAACTTGCCTCTGGGTGTGGAACCCAGTTTGAGAACCTCTGAGAGTGCCCTGACCCAGGAGTCGGAATCTTGGGCCTGAGCCCCAGGGTCATCTTTTACTAGCATGTGATTTCATGGGAGGGAGTGGGCTTCTCTGGACTCAGTTTTCCCATCTGGGAAATGGCACAGCTGTACTAAAGATTTCCTAAACTTTCCAGTTCAAAGATTCTGTGTGACTGGGGAATATTTAGTCTGAAGTGGTGAACTGTTGGAATATAGACTTTTTGAAAAAAGAAACAGAGTTCTCTTGTTTGAGGAGATCCAGTAACAAACCAACTGCTACAAAAGTGTTTTCCAAGTAGAGGTGCTGTGGGCCTCCTTTCCCGAATTGATAGAAAATGACCAATAGCCTCGTTTACTTCATTATTAGAAAGCAGGTAAAGTCGAATCATTATGCTGTACACCTTAAAATTATGCAGTGCTGTATGTCAACATATCTCAATAAAATTGGGGGGAAAGGGGGGAATAATAATAAAATGTAAAAAAAAATGCTACTCAAGAAATATCACTCCCATAAATCAATGCCAAAAAAGTCACTAATATAGTACTGTATCCAGTGAGAGGAACACTCTAGAAAAAAAAAAGTAGACTAAAGATGTCCCGTGCTATCCCACCTGTGTAATCAATTGGTCAGTAACCCTTCCCTCATGCTCAGTATATGTAACATACTAAGTAAAAAAAGTACTTAGTAATGAAAAGTCAAACTGAACATTAATAGAGACAGTTACTGAACAGTAATGCGGATGGTTTTAAAAAAATCAAACATACGCATACAATTGGGAGAACCAAGTGTTCTGCTTTGCTCAGACTGAGGGGTTTCTTCTTTCTTTTTTAATTTCTCTTTTTGGCCGCGCCACGCGGCACGTGGGATCTTATTCCCCTGACCAGGGACCGAACCTGCCCCCGTTGCAGTGGAAGTGCGGAGTCTTAACCACTGGACTGCCAGGGAAGTCCCGAGGGGTTTCTTGAGACACAGGACTTTCGGTACTAAAACCAAGATTGTCCCAGGCAAACCGGGATGAGTTGTTCACCGACTCTACAGCATAGTAACAGCAGTTCCTCTGTGCCAGACACTGTTGTAAACGTTTTTCACATTTTAACTCTTTTAATCTGCATCACAACCCTATAAAGTAGGTAATATTAATGTCTCCATTTTTACAGATCCTCAGGGGAAACTAAAGCTCAGAGAGGTTAAGTGGCTTTTCCAAGACTACACAGCTGACTGGAGGCAGAGGCAGGAGGAAAACCCACGCGATACGGCTCTGGTGCTCCTAACTGTTACATCACATTGTCTTGCTCCTAAATTGTGTCTTTCGCAAATCACAGCACTGTGACTAGTTCTGTGACCAAGGCCAGCTGGGGAACTCAGGAGACTCAGACCTGGCTCTCTGTGGAATAATATTGAGGGGCCCCCAGCTTCTCTGGGTCCTGGCTTGCAGCTTGGTGAAATGAAAGGGCTGGTTTGGAGCAGTGGTTTCCCCATTTTTTTAAGTGGTAGAACTTGTCAAACAATTGGGACCCCAATATATAAAACAGACCAGGAAATTTACATCTTAAGGGTTGAGCTGAAAACTTTTCATTGCATACAGAATTCCCGAAACTCTGCCCCGTAGCCTGAGGCTTCCAGAAACAGTGTAAAAACCTGTGGTTTAATGGCTCTCTAGGGAAATTTTAGGCTTTAAAATTAAATCCAACATTTAATTTAAACATTTTATTCATTCACACTGCAAAAATGTTTGAGCTGCGTAAGATCTGCCAGGCACTGGTGCAGGCACTGGGACATCAGAGATGAGTTAGAAAGGGCTTCTCCTCCGAGGATCTACTGACATTAGGGGCTGCATCATTCTTTGTTTTTTCCTGTGCATTGTCGAATGTTTAGCAGCATTCCTGGCACCTACTCACTAGATGCCAGGAGCACCTGCCCAGCTGTGACAGCCCAAGATGTCTCCAGACGTTGGCATGTGGTATCTTAGTTCCCCGACCAGGGATTGAACCCAAGCCCCCTGCATTGGAAGCACGGAGTCTTAACCACTGGACCGCCGGGGAAGTCCCCAAACGTATTTTTTTTTTTAAAAGAAATTATCGGGAATTCCCAGGCGGTCCAGTGGTTAGGACTTGGTGCTTTCACTGTCGTGGCCTGGGTTCAATTCCTGGTTGGGGAACTAAAATTCCTCAAGCTGTGTGGCGTGGCCAAGAAAAAAAAAGAAAAGAAAAAAAAACTATCATAGAATGATCAATGTATGATAAAACTAAAATGAGGTGATGAGACAGGTGTTACTGGGGTACTTCTTCAGGTTGGGTGAGCAGAGACAGTGTCTCTGAGAAGGTGATATTTGATCTGGAACCTGACGTCCAGTGGGAAGGAGCCAGTCACGCAAAGATCTGGAGGAATAGTGGTTCGGTCAGAGGAACAGCAAGAGCAAAGGATGAGAGGATGGATGGAACTTGGCTTACGGAACAGAACGAAGGCCAGTGTGGCAGGAGCATCGATGATGAGGGGCAGAGGAGGGAGAGGTGAGCTGAGTGGGGTGCAGAAGGCAGGTAGAAATGGGGAAGATCAGAGCATTGAGAGCCTCTCAGGCCAGGGAGGGATGTTAGATTTTATTTTAAAATATGAGCATCTGCTATGTGCTCCTGGGCTGGTGCTGGGGACACAAATGTGAATAAGGTAGTTTACTTGTGAGCCCACAGAGGATGAGGCAATTAATTTTAACTGGGGTGAGTCTAGGAAGTCTTCTTGGTGGAGATGACTTCGGAGCTCACCTGAAGGATGAATAAGAACCTATTATGCATAGAAAAGGAATGGCGGAAATTGTTTTCTGCACCTTATGCAAGTGATTCTTTCTATGCAAGTTGTCAAATTGCTGACTCCTGGGTCCTATGCCCAGAGGTGCTGGGGCCCAGGAATCTGTATTCAACCAGCATTGTAATGATTCTGATGCAGGTGGGGGGAACCCCACTTTGAGAACGGTGCTCCATGGCTTTTGTGCCACTTTTCTAGTGTTCAGTGGAGTATGAATGTCTTGAGAAGTCTTACTCCAGGTGGAAAGCATTCACTGGTCTATTGTGTACCAGGACCAAGGGAAGAGAAGAGAAAGGCAGAAGGATCCAGTTTCTGCTTTTCTAACACCCCCAGTCACCCCCTTCTCTTATATGAGGAAACAGAAACTTAGAGTGACTCCCCCAAGGTCACACAGCTCAGAAGAGGTCCATCTGGACGCTGAATTCAGGCCTATCCAGCACTCCTAGTCCAGTGCTCTTCCCCTTCCACCAGCCACACTCAGGCTGTTCTTCCCTGGAGGAGATACCTTACATGCCAGCTGTGAAGCCAGCGTCCACTGATTTGAAAATCAGCTCTGACTCACACCAGACAGAGCTGCACGAAGCCGAGCAGGCCAGGAGCCAAAAGGCTGAGGAGGAGATTATACACAAGGCGCTACGTGTAAGGCTGGGAACGCGCAAGTGCCCCGAATGCTGCTTGTTTTCCTTCCAACTTGACACACGCAAAAATGTTCAGGCCGCAGGAAATATGTTGGCAGCTGTTGGAGGTGTGGACAGGAGCTTTGCAAGAACAGGCTGGTATGAGGCAGGCGCCGGGGACGAGAGCAGGCCTGACTGCTGCGAGCATGACTAAGAGCCTTCCTTCCCTGAAATCCAACTCCCTTTCCTTGTTAGCAGGGTGTCTTTGCAGCTGGGACCCCACCAGGTCTGGAGCTGGAGCTGTGTAAGTGGGTCATAAGCATGTAATTGTGTCAGAGTGTGTAAATGGTAAGTGTGTAATTGTGTAAAGGGGCTAAGCGGGTAAAAGGGAGCATAAGCAGATGAGCAATAAGCGCATAACTGTGTTAGCACCTGAGAGTGTAAGCATGTAAAATATACGTGTGCAAGGAGGTACGCATGCAGCATGTAAGGAGGTAAACACGTAAGCAGGTAAGTGTATAAGTGTGTAACTGAGTAACTAGGTCAGGGAGTAAGCGTGTAATTGTATGGGCAGAAAGTCTGTAAATAAGCAAGCATGCAAGCAGGCAATCGTGCAGGCGTTCAGCATGTAAGCAGGTACACGTGTGAGCATTTGCCTGTGCTCCACGTGAGGCGTGCAGCTTCCACACACTTCCCTGACATGTACCAAGGCTGTTTTCAGAATTTCAACCTCATCATGGTTTTGGCCTGTGATAGGGTGAGGTGACAACATCTAAGACCCATTCTAGAGTATTCTGAGCACAAAATAGCCTCAGGCTATTTGGGAGAGTAATTCTACTCACCGCATTTAGGTAGGGCATACAGAGCCTAAGTGTGTCAGTGTGCTGAAGGGATGATTCCCCAAAGTGGCCTCAGGTGTCCATGAAATTATTTCAGGTGGCACAAGGCTAAACATTTTATTCCTGTTAATCATTACATGTGTCCTAGAGGAAAATTTAAAACTGGCCCTCCAAACTCATGATTTCATCATGGCCATTGGTTCTTAAGATGAGTTTGTTATTATTATTATTATTATTATTATTATTATTTGGCTGCACCACGTGGCTTACAGGATCTTAGCTCCTGACCAGGGATTGAACCCGAGCCCTTGGCAGTGAAAGTGTGGAGTCCTAACCACTGGACTGCCAGGGAGTTCCTAGGATAAATTAAATTGATAGTAGATGAGTTTCAGTTTTGAAAAAGTGAGTTAAATCCACTCCACAACTAGGGTCTATGGGCAGCCTGATTTGCCAGCAGCAGTAGCAGCAGCAAAGCCCCAGGCTACCATAGCTTTCATTCCACAACCAGGGCACTAATGGGTGGTCTCATCCATCTAAGTGACAGCAGCAGCAGCAACAGCAGCAGAATCTTGTGTTTCCCTGCTCTCTACCCTGTGGCATAGGGATACCTAGGCCCAGCAGCTTCTGCCCACCCCAACCTCTGCCAACAGGTCCTCAGTGACAGCAGGTGACCCAGAATAGCACTTCTTCCCCCACATATGGCACCAAAAGGAATTGAGCAGGAGGCTCACATCACAAGAAGAATGAAGCAGATAATAATAACATTGCAAGGGCTCAGAAAAATTAAGCTGTTATTGGAACACAAGACTACAGAAATAGTCCAGAACCTACACCGAAAAAGCGTAATTTCCAAAATACAGGATTTGAATAGGCTCAATAATCTCCTAACATAATAACCAAAATGTCTAGGATGTAATAAAAAAATTATCAATTATACCAAGAACTAGGAAAATTATAATTTGAATAAGGAAAGAAAATCAACAGATGCTAATATCAAGATGGAGTAGATGCTGGAATTATTTGACAAGGATTTTGAAGCAGCCATCATTAAAATGCTTCAACAATAATAACAAATATTCTGGAGACAAATTTAAAAATAGAAAATCTCAACAAAGAGGGCTTCCCTGGTGGCGCAGTGGTTGCGCGTCCGCCTGCCGATGCAGGGGAACCGGGTTCGCGCCCTGGTCTGGGAGGATCCCACATGCTGCGGAGCGGCTGGGCCCATGGGCCATGGCCGCTGAGCCTGCGCGTCCAGAGCCTGTGCCCCGCAACGGGAGAGGCCACAGCAGAGGGAGGCCCGCATACCAAAAAAAAAAAAAA
>NC_041232.1:4011513-4024267 GCF_002837175.3 Physeter macrocephalus | reverse complement strand
CGCAACGGGAGAGGCCACAGCAGAGGGAGGCCCGCATACCAAAAAAAAAAAAAAAAAAGGAAAATCTCAACAAAGAAATAGAAATTATAAAAAGAACCAAATAGCATTTATAGAACTGAAAAATACAGTAATCAAAATAAAAACCTTGCTCGATGGACTCAGTGGAGTGGAGACGACAGAGAATAGAATTAGTGAATTAAAGACGTGTCTATAGAATTTACTCAATCTGCACAACAGAGAGAAAGAAGACTGAAAATATATGCAAAAGACATATCTGATAAATGACTCTTATCCAATACATACAAAGAACACTTAAAACTCAACAATAAGAAAACAACCTGATTGGGAATTCCCTGGTGGTCCAGTAGTTAGGACTCTGCTCTTCCACTGCAGGGGGCCCAGGTTCGATCCCTGGTCAGGGAACTAAGATGACACATGCTGCAGCCAAAACAAAAAAAACAAACAAAAAAAACCCCAAAAAAACCTGGTTAAAAAAATGGGCCAAAGATTTTAACAGACACCTCACCAAAGAAGATATAAAGATGGCAAATAAGCATATGAAAAGATGCTCTACAACATATGTCTACATATAATACATATTAAAACAACAGTTAGATACCACAACACACCTATTAGAATGCCCAAAATCCAGAACATGGACAACACCAAATGCTGGAAGTGAAGCAACAGGAACCCTCATTCATTGCTGGTGGGAATGCAAAATAGTACAGCCACTTTGGAAGACAGTTTGGCAGTTTCTTACAAAACTAAACATACTCTTACTATACAATCCCAAAATCACACTACTAGGTATTTACCTAAAGGAGATGAAAAGTTATGTCCACACAAAAACCTATACAAAGATTTTTATAGCGATTTATACATAATTGCCAAAACTTGGAAATGACCAAGATGTTCTTTTATAGAGAATGGATAAATAAATATGGTACATCCAGACAATGGAATATTATGCACTGCTAAAAAGAAATGAGCTATCAAGCCAGGAAAAGACATGGAGGGAACTTAAATGCATAACATTAAGTGAAAGAGGCCAATCTGAAAAGGCTATATACTGTGTGATTCCAACTATATGACATTCTGGAAAAGGCAAAACTATGGAGACAGTAAAAATATCAGTGGTTATGAGGAGTTAGAGGATAGGAGGGATGAATAGGCAGAGCACAAAGGATTTTTAGAGCAGTGAAAATACTCCGTATGATACTATAGTTTGGATATATGTCATAATACACTTGTCCAAACCCATGGAATGTACAAAACAAAGAGTGACTAAGTACTTTGGGTGATTGCGATGTGTCAATGTAGATTCATTAGTTGTAACAAATGTACCATTCTGTGGGGAATGTTGATAATGGGGGAGGCTATGCACGTGTAGGGGCATGGAGTATATGGGAAATCTCTGTTCCTTCATCTTGGTTTGGCTTTGAAGCTAAAACTGCTCTTAAAAAAAAAAAGATTGAAAAAAATGAACAGAACCTCACAGATCTGTGGGACAATAACAAAGGATCTCACCTTCGTATCACTGGAGTTCCAGAAGTAGAGGAGGAAGAGTGTGGGACTAAAAAAGTGTTCAAAGAAATAATATTTGGAAATGTCCCAAATTTGGTGAAAGACATAAAAATATGGATACAAGAAGCCAAGTGAATCCCAAATAGGATAAATTTGAAGAGAGCCACAGCAAGATACATCATATTTAAATCTGTAAAAACCAAAGACAAAGAAAAAATATATTAAAAGCAGCAGAGGGATTTCACTGTTGGCACAGTGGTTAAGAATCTGCCTGCCAATGCAGGGGACATGGGTTCGAGCCCTGGTCTGGAAAGATATCACATGCCGCAGAGCAACTAAGCCCCTGCGCCACAACTACCAAGCCTGCGCTCTAGAGCCCACGCCCCGCAACTACTGAGCCTATGCGCCCTAGAGCCCGTGCTCTGCAACAAGAGAAGCCACTGCAATGAGAAGCCCATGCACCGAAACGAAGAGTAACCCCTGCTCGCCACAACTAGAGAAAGCCTGTGCGTAGCAACGAAGACCCAATGCAGCCCAAAATAAATTAATTCAAAAAAGAAAACTTGTAAAAAAAGTAAATAAATAAAAGCAGCAGAGGGAAATGACACATACTTATAAAGTAATACCACCTTGGATCACAGCAGATTTCTCATCTTAAACCATGGAGGCAGGCAGGAAGTGGCACAACATTTTTCCAGTGCTGCAAGAAAATGAACGGTACCCGGTGAAACTATCTTTCAGGAGTGAAGGGAAAAAAAAAGACATTCTCAGATGAATGGAAACTAAGAGAATTTCTTGCTAGTAGACTTGCTACTAAAGAATGGCTAGGGCTTCCCTGGTGGCGCAGTGGTTGAGAGTCCGCCTGCCGATGCAGGGGACACAGGTTTGTGCCCTGGTCTGGGAAGATCCCACATGCCGTGGAGTGGCTGGGCCCGTGAGCCATGGCCACTGAGCCTGCGCGTCTGGAGCCTGTGCGATGCAAAGGGAGAGGCTACAACAGTGAGAGGCCCGCATACCGCAAAAAAAAAAAAAAAAAAGAATGGCTAAAGAATATTCTCTCATCAGAAAGAAAATAATCACAGAAGAAGGCTGAAGCCTTTAGAAATGAAAGAACAGTGTAATGGGTAAAAATAGAAGTAATCTATCCTTCACCTCATGATTTTAAATCATATTTTATGATTGAAAAAAATTTATAATACCATCTGATGTGGTGGTATTGGGAGGCAGAGATATTGAATAATATCCTCCAAACTGAGAAGGAACTTTGAGACCGAAAAATGAAGCGGACAACTGCATAAAGTGCAATTATGAAGTTTATTGTGGGTAACTTGCATAGAGGCAGGAAGGATTGGGCAAATGGATGATCCAGAGGCATTTGCAGCTGTATTGCTTGCCATTGAAGGGGTACAGGGGAATTTGAAGAGGCTAAAGCTAAAAATAGAATATGACTACTAGGGAGAAGCACCTCCACACCAGTGGGAACCGAGGGGTTTTTCCTACCCTCTGCAGGCTCATGACCATTAACCATCTGTGTGAATGAAAGGCATTCTTCCAGGTTTCATGTCAGATGAAAGCAAGGGTAAAAGTTGATGGGGAACTCTTCTGGTTTGGGCACATTCCTTGGTGAGTTAGGCTAAAGCTCAGTCACATGGAAAGGTGAGCTGACAAAATGTGGGTCTAAGATGGAGCTGACAAAATGGAGTCAGTGTGGTTCTGCCACACAGGTGGACAATGTATGTAGAAGAAATACTTAAGACAATTAGATTGAAAAAGTGGGAGGGTAAAGGGATCTAAATGGAAAGTATGGTTTCTACATTTCACTTAATGTGGTAAATGTTGACATCAGTGGGCTGTGATGAATTACATAATTACACAGTAATACCTAGAACAAGTACTAGGAAAAAAACTATATATTTATACATACATGTGTATATAAATGTAAATATATATATTTACACGTACATTTACTATACAAAGCAATATACTCAAAAATATTGCAAATAAATCAAATTGGAACTCTAAAAATATTACCTAAATACTTAGGTAATCCACATGAAGGCAGAAAAAGCAACAGAGGATGAGAAATAGAAGGAAAAGATAGAAATACATAGTAAAATGGCAGACTTAAGCCTTAACATATCAATAGTTACTTTAAATGTAAATGGTGTAAATATACCAAATAAAAGACAGAAGATTGGCAGAATGGTTAAAAAAATTATGATCCAACTGTATACTATCTAGGGAATTCCCTGGTGGTCCAGTGGCTAGGACTCTGAGCTTTCACTGCCGAGGGGCGTGTTCGATCCCTGGTCGGGGAACTAAGATCAAAAACAAGCCAAGGCTGTCCACTTTTGCCACTTGTATTCAACATTGTACTATAGGTTCTGGACAGGCAACAAGATAAAAATGAAAATAAAGGCACCTATTTGGGAAGAAGAGAGGTAAAACTGTCTTTATTTACAGATAACATGATCATGTATGTAGAAAATCCTAAAGACCTCCCCTCCTACCATGAACAAAAACTGCTAAAACTAATAAATAAGTTCAGTAAAGTCACAAGATGCAAGGTCAATATAATGAAAAAAATCAATTGTACTTCTCCACACTAGCGACAAACAACAACAGCAAAAAGAAATTAGGAAACTAACTCCATTCATTGTAGCATTAAAAAAAATACTCAGGAATAAATCTATCAAAAGGAGTGCAAGACTTGTACATGGAAAACTATAAAACATTGATGAGAGGAATTTAAGAATATCTAAATATATGGAGAGAGATTCATGTTCATGGACTCAATATTAAGATGACAGTTGTTCCCAAATTGGTCTCTAGATTCCATATAATCTCTACAAAATACTAACAGGATTTAGCATGCTAACAGGATCATTTAACGTGATCTTAAAGTTCATTTGGAAATGCAAGGACATAAAATAGTCAAAAGAATTTGTAAAATGAAGAACAGTTGGAGGACTTGTACTTCCTAAGTTCAAACTTAACTGGCAAAAGGCTGAACATAGATCAATGGAACAGAATCAAGAGTCCAGAAATAGACCCTTACATTTATGGTCAATTGATTTTCAATAAAGTATCAAGGCAATTTGATAAGGAAAAGGTAGTTTTTTCAACAAATAATTCTGGGACAATTGGATATCGATATACAAAAGGATGAATTTATATCCTACCTCACACAATACAGAAAAATAAACTAAAAATGGATCACAGATATAAATTTAAGAACTACAACTATAAGGGAATTCCCTGGCGGTCCAGTGGTTAGGACTCGGCTCTCTCACTGCCGTAGTCCTGGGTTCATTCCCTGGTCAGGGAGCTAAGATCCTTCAAGTTGTGTGGCATGGCCAAAAAAATAAAAAAAGTCAAATAAAAACAAGTGTTGGTGAGGATGTGAAGAAATCAGAACCCTTATACACTGCTGATGGGAATGTAAAAGAATGTGCCCCTTTGGAAAACGGTAGACACTAAACATAGAATTACCACATACCCAGCAATTACACTCCTAGGTATCTACCCAACAGAAATGAAAACATATGTCCACATAAAAACTTGTACATGAATGTTCATAACAGCATTATACCTAATAGCCCCAAACTGTGAACAATCCAAATGTCCATCAATTGGTGAATGCATAAACAGAATATGGTAACAATAGAATATTATTCAGCAATTTAAAAAGTAATGAAGTACTGATACAACAAGGATAAACCTCGAAAACATTATGCTAAGTGAAAGCAGTCAGACATAAATAGTCACATATTGTATCATTCCACTTATACAGAATGCCCTGAAAAGGCATATTTATAGAAACAGAAAGCAGGTCAATGTTTGCCCACAGCTGAGGTTGGGAGTTGAGATGACTGTGGATGATCACAGGTGAACTTGGTAGGATAATAACAATATTCTTTTTTTTTTCAAAATAAATTTATTTATTTAATTTTGGCTGTGTTGGGTCTGAGTTGCTGCGTGTGGGCTTTCTCTAGTTGTGGCGAGTGGGGGCTACTCTTCGTTGTGGTGCGTGGGCTCAGTAGTTGTGGCACGTGGGCTTAGTTGCTCCGCGGTATGTGGGATCTTCCCTGACCAGGGATCAGACCTGAGTCCCCTGCATTGGCAGGCAGATTCTTAACTACTGCACCACCAGGGAATTCCCAATGGCAATATTCTGAAATAATTGTGGTGATGGTTGCATAACTCTATAAAGTTACTAAGAATCATTGAATTACTATATGTTTATCATTGATGAATTTTATGGTATAAATACCTCAGTAAAGCTGGGGAAAACACTGAGAGAATAAATTTCTGTTTTAAACCATCCAATCTGTGGTAATTTGTTATGGCAGCCCTAAGAAATGAATACAGGGTTCATTACACTGTCACTGCTACTTTTCTGTATGGTTGAAATTTTTCATAAGAAAATGTTAAAAAAAATATTGCAAGTCAACTCAGTGGCCTCCAGGTTAGGGGACACTGGGGAGTGGTGGAGATTGTGGCACATGCCTACAGAAGGCACACGCTCTGTCTAAAGCTCCTGTGATTGCGGCACTGTGGAATATGCACCCAGGGATGCCAGGGCTTCTGATTTGTCAAAAGAAACTGGGAATCCACATTCTTCTGTGCCATCTTATGAATTTGATATTTTTGTAAC
This sequence comes from Physeter macrocephalus, assembly GCF_002837175.3. NCBI lineage: Eukaryota > Metazoa > Chordata > Mammalia > Artiodactyla > Physeteridae > Physeter > Physeter macrocephalus. The sequence continues at coordinate 4,018,083 of NC_041232.1, read as the reverse complement.
TAATTCAAAAATCTTAAATACTTGTGTGACTTTTTGAAGCAAGAACATGGCAACAGTGTGCGTGTGTGTGTGTGTGCGTGTGTTCTGAGAATATGGGTTTCTTAAGTGCCTAGTATATGTCAAACACTATGAAGGCATTTTATAGGCTGTATTTCACTTAGTCATCATGAGGTAACTATTGTTTATGAGGATTTTTTTTTTTTACACATGAGGAAACTGAGGCAAAGAGTTTGCATGTGTTCTCTCTCTCTTCCTCCATAACCCACGAGTTGTTTCAAAAGGTCTGTATCAACTGCTCAAAAGAGTGGACCCTGGAATTAGACAGACCTGGATTCAAAACTCAACTCTCAAGTTAAACAGTATCTAACTTTGGGCTAGATACGCAAACTCTCTGAGAGCCTTGGTCTCTTCATGGGCATCAGTTCTTAATTCATGGGGCCATTAAAGGATTAAATGGGACAGAGTATGTCAAATACTAAGCCTGGTTACTGTAATACAACTAGGAACTAGTAGATGCAAGCTATCATTATTTTTATTTTAAAATACTGTTGCTAGGTGCAAGAATTTCTTTCTTTCTTCCTTCCTTTCTTTCTCCTTCCTCCCTCCCTCCCTCCCTTCCTCTCTTCCTTCTTTTCTCTCTCTCTTTCTTTATTATTATTTTTCTGTTGCTCCATGCAGCTTGCGGGATCTTACTTCCCTGACCAGGGATCGAACCCAGGCTGTCGGCAGTGAGAACTCGGAGTCCTAACCACTGGACCGCCAGGGAATTCCCGACCTTGATAATTTTGAGAAGAAGCGGTCAAATATTTTGTAGGCCGCTCCACTATTGGATTTGTCCAATGTTTTTCTCATAAGACCGGGTTATGGGGAAGGAGACCACAGAGCTCTCCATTTCCATTATATCATATCAAGCAGACATGCTATCAACGTGACTGATGACTGTTGATGTTGGTCTTGATCACCTGGCTGATGTAGTGTTTTTTAGGTTTTTCCACTGTCAAGTTACTCTTTGTTCCTCTTTCCATAATGTACGTTTTGGAAGGAAGTCGCTATGTACAGCTTATGCCTAATAAGGGGAGAGTTATGCTCCCCCTCCTTGAGGGTAGACTATCTATACATGAATTATTTGGAATTCTTTTGTGTATTAGTTTCCTAAAGCTGCCATAATAAATTACCACAGACTAGATGGCTTAAAACAACAGACATTTATTCTCTCAGAGTTCTGGAGGCTAGAAGCCTGAAGTCAAGGTGTCAGCAGGACCATATTCCCTCTGAGGGGTCTGGGGAAGAATTGTTCCTTGCCTCTTCCTGCTTCTGGTGGCCACAAGCATTACTTGGCTTGTGGCAGGATGACTCTAATCTCTGCCTCCACCTTCACCTGGCCTTCTTCTCTGTGTATCTGTATGTCCTTCTTATAAGGACACCAATCATTGGATTAAGGGCTCACTCTGAATCCAGTATGATATCTTTTTCCTTTTAATTTTATTTATCTATTTATTTTATACAGCAGGTTCTTATTAGTTACCTATTTTATACATATTAGTGTATATATGTCAATCCCAATCTCCCAATGCATCCCACCCCCACCCCCACCCCAGTATGATATCTTGAGGTCCTTAACTAGTTACATTTGCAGAGACCCTATTTTTGAATAAAGTCACATTCAGAGTTTCCAGTGGACCCGAGTTTTGGGGGCACGCTCTTCAGCCCACTCCATCCAGCATGAGACATTTGTCTCTTCTCTGCCCTCCATCAATTTATTCAATCATTTTTATCATTATGAACTAATGGATATTTATTTTTTTACTTTGAGTCATAATCCAATGCTACTTTAACTTTTTGCTTAAATTGTTTCAGCTTTGGCTATTAGAAGCTCTTTCAGTTGCTTCCTGTGACATAAACTTGTTGTTGTTGTTATTATTTTTTGAGCACTTCCTTACTCTCCGGCCCTACAAGATGCTCCAGGCTCATCTTGTATATTTCCTGCTGCAGTCCTAGAACCAGCCATTTCTCTAGGGAGCTCTGGTTCCTTTCCTTGGGGAATAGCATCAGAAACCAAAATCTGGGCATTAGGCATTCTTATGGCTTCTGGGGTTGTCATTTCTTTTAGGCTCTTTCAGTAGACAGAGCAAAAAAAAAATGTTTTCTCTATATATAATGATATGTATACATATATTAAACATATACATATATATTTTATATAACACATACATATTAAAATTTGTATATATATATAAATTTGTGTATATGTAACCATCTATACCTATATTAAGCTTAACATGAGCTCATGCTGATGTATCCAATTCTAATCCATTACCTTGTGGATCATTCTAGCTTCTTTCCCTTGCTTATCTGTAAACTTCTGTTCCAACAGTGAGAAAACTGACTCCTGCTGACATCCATTTACTTAATTGTTCCATTCCAGTATACATGTGATGACAAATTTAAATTATAATGGAGTGATCACAGTTCAGGTGTACAAAACTGGAGTCGGGCAGTCACTGAGGATCTGGTCTCAGACACTTCTCAGTATCACTGAGAAAAACTTTCTTTGAATTGTACCACACCCAAGGATACCACCAGTCTTATTCAGAACACCTGCCAGCTGCAACCTTATGGCCTCAAGTTCTCCCCTTGTAACTATGCAACCAGTTTGGACCCCAACCAATCCTTACTTAAGAAGCACTTTTACTTCTTGCCAGCTTCAATTATAATTCTTGATAAACAACTCATGCAACTAAATGTAACCTTGAGGTTTCTGCCTTTATATGCCATTTTGTAGTTCAGTGCAACCCAGTTCAAGTGCTTCTTGAACCTGTGTCTCTCAGGCTGCAGTCCTAACAAACCTTTTAATTTCAATCAGGTCTCCATTTCTGAAGTTTTGGTTAATCCACATATAGCAGTATCAGAGTTGTTAACTTGTAACCACATAGGAAACAACATTATCAACTAGAGTACAGTGTTTGTGTGCAGTTCCTTTTGCCTTTAGTCTTATAGACCCCACTTAGTGCAAAGATTTGCTTAGATTAGCACCTCCATCCCCTTCAGTGAAGTTGTTTCATATATTCATACATTCATATAGTTAAATTCTCTTATCACAGCCTTCATTCCTTCCTAGGATGTCCTAACCTCCTAAATTATTATTTTTCTCATTTGCATATGTTAGGTTTCCCTCTGTGCTGTACAGTATTTTTTTCCCACCCTCCCCTGTACAGTTCTATGAGTTTTGAGAAATGCAGTAATGAATTGTGTCTAGCATTACAGTATCATACAGAATTTTATTGCCTTAAAATTCTCTCTGCTTCATTATTCATCCCTCTCCCTGAACCCCTGGTCTGATGTGTGTGTGCTTTTTCCAACACTGCCAAGCAATTAACTCAATTCTGACATTAACTACCTGGAGATAGCATCAGAGCCCATAGGTTAAGGGCTCAGTCCTACAAGACTACCCCCCACACCCTTATACACCAATTTCAAATCTAGGTTTTCTCCTGTGCTTCTGATGAACTGGCTATAGATCAGAGGTTCCCATGACCCCATCCTTGATTTCAATTAATTTGCTAGAGCAGCTCACAGAACTCAGAGAAATGTTTTACTTACTAGACTACTGGTTTATTATAAAAGGATATAACTCAGGAACAGCCAGATGGGAGAGATTCATAGGGCAAAGTATGTGGGAAGAGGCCCAGAGCATCCATGCCCTCTGGGTGTGCTGCTGTCTCCAAATTTCTGTGTATTTATCAGTAAGGAAGCTCTCCTGTCCTTCTGGGGTTTTATGGAGGCTTCATTACACAGGTATGATAGATTAAATCAGTGGCCATTGGCGTTTGAACACAATCTCCAGCTCCTCTTCCCTCCACAGAGGAGGTGGGGGTGGGAGGGACTAAAAGTTCCAACCCTCTAATCACATGGATGGCTCATTCCCTTGGCAACCAGCCCCCATCCTAAGGTTATCCAGCGGCTCTCGAAATCACCTCATTAACATAACAAAACACACCTTTATTGCTCTTATCACAGGAAATTCCAAGGGTTTTAGGAGCTTTGTGCCAGAACAGAGATGAAGACCAAATATAAAATTCTTATTATAAATCATGATATCACAACTGGCATCCACTGATTACTTTACTGTCTCTATAGTTATGTCTTTTCCATTTGGAACCATATAATGCATAGCCTTTTCATACAGGCTTCTTTCACTTTGCATTATGCATTTAAGGTTCTTCCATGTCTTTTCATAGCTTGATAGTTCATTTCTTTATATTGCTGTATAATAGTCTGTTGATAGGATGGGTGTATCATGGTTTGCTTACCATTCATCTATTGAAAGACATCTTGGTTGCTTTCAGTTTGGGGTAATTATGAATAAAGCTGCAATAAACATTTCCATACAGGTTTTTGTGTATGATGTTGTTGATAATTTAGGGGGGCCTTGGGATCCTGTTTTTGCCTCTAATGATCAACATTCTCAAATGTAGATGAGAAACATCATTCACAGGTTTGCAGCTTTATAGCGGTGGTTCTGAGGTTTGAAGAGAGACTATCCTTCTGGCTTGGAGACTCCTTCTCCATTCCCAGACCATGGTCTTGACTGCCCAACACATTGACCACTTGCCCGTTCCTCCATATTAGTGGAGTCCCCAGAGGACTCCACTAATGTTCCAATACTCCGCACTCCTCCACCTCCAACTCCTTGAACCTCAAACTGAACACATTATTTTCTCCCTCAAACCTACACTAGGATCTTTATTCACTCCTTTGGAGGGGGCACTCTTTCCCTTGCCATGCATGCCCTCCTCTGCTTCCCCCCTTTTCTGGTCAGTTATCCAGCCTGCAGATTCACCCTGCGGATTCTCTTCCTCCTTGGTTCCATCACCATTGCTGCTCCTTAGGGGGGGGAATCTTCCTCATCTGCCCCCCACACTTTGAACTTGGTGCTTCAGACAGACCATGCTATTTCATGCCTCTGCACCTTTACATAAACTGTTCTCTCTGCCAGGGTATACCCTTCCTCTCATTACCTGCCTGGGGAATTCATAATTATCTTTCAAAACTCTGCTCAGGCATCTGGAAAGCTTTGCTTATCTTCTCTTTATGCTCTTGCTACTAAAAATGTGGTCTGTGAATGACCACTCTTTGGACATCACCTGGGAACTGGCAGGAATGCAGTATCGAGTTCTATTTCAGACCTTCCGAATCCAGATCTGCATTTTAAAAGAGGCACAGGTGATTCATGTGCAAGTTGAAGTTTGAGAAGTGTTACATACCACTTCTGACACTGCGCTTCTATTCTGAGTTGCATTTTTTTGTAATTATTTGTGTCTGTTTTCCCCTCAAGACTGTGAGTTCCCTGAGGTCAGGCTCAGGGTCAGGGATCATGCCCCATTCAGGAGCCAGTCCAGGCTGTGGCAACTGATATGTCTTTTGAACCCTCAGAGTTCTTCAGACCTGGGTGTGAGCCCAGTGGCAAAAAGAAGAATTACAGGGCCTCCCTGGTGGCACAGTGGTTGAGAGTCCGCCTGCCGATGCAGGGGACATGGGTTCATGCCCTGGTCCAGGAAGATCCCACATGCCGTGGAGTGGCTAGGCCCGTGAGCCATGGCCGCTGAGCCTGTGCGTCCGGAGCCTGTGCTCTGCAACGGGAGAGGCCACAACAGTGAGAGGCCCGCGTACCACAAAACAAAAACAAAATACTAGCAAACAGAATCCAACAGCACATTGAAAGGATCATACACCATGATCAAGTGGGGTTTATTCCAGGAATGCAAGGATTCTTCAATATATGCAAATCAATCAACGTGATACACCATATCAACAAACTGAAGAAGAAAAACCATGTGATCATCTCAATAGATGCAGAGAAAGCTTTTGACAAAATTCAACACCCATTTATGATAAAAACCCTGCAGAAAGTAGGCATAGAGGGAACTTTCCTCAACATAATAAAGGCCATATATGACAAACCCACAGCCAGCATTGTTCTCAATGGTGAAAAACTGAAACCATTTCCACTAAGATCAGGAAAAAGACAAGGTTGCCCACTCTCACTACTCTTATTCAACATAATTTTGGAAGTTTTAGCCACATCAATCAGAGAAGAAAAAGATATAAAAAGAATCCAAATTGGAAAAGAGGAAGTAAAGCTGTCACTGTTTGCAGATAACATGATACTATACATAGAGAATCCTGAAGATGCTACCAGAAAACTTCTAGAGCTAATCAATGAATTTGGTAAAGTAGCAGCAGGATACAAAATTAATGCATGGAAATCTCTTGCATTCCTATACACTAATGATGAATAATCCGAAAGAGAAATTAAGGAACACTCCCATTTACCATTGCAACAAAAAGAATAAAAAACCAGGAATAAACCTACCTAAGGAGACAAAAGACCTGTATGCAGAAAACTATAACACACTGATGAAAGAAATTAAAGATGATTCAAACAGATGGGGAGATATACCATGTTCTTGGATTGGAAGAATCAACATTGTGAAAATGACTATACAAGCAATCTACAGATTCAATGCAATCCCTATCAAACTACCAATGGCATTTTTCACGGAACTAGAA
>NC_041232.1:4010212-4011029 GCF_002837175.3 Physeter macrocephalus | reverse complement strand
TTAATCTGCAGAATATACAAGCAGCTCATTCAGCTCAATATCAAAAAAACAAACAACCCAATCCAAAAATGGGCAGAAGACCTAAATAGACATTTCTCCAGAGGAGATACCCAGATTGCCAACAAACACATGAAAGGATGCTCAACATCACTAATCATTAGAGAAATGCAAATCAAAACTACAATGAGGTATCACCTCACACAGGCCAGAATGGCCATCATCAAAAAATCTACAAACAGGGTTTCCCTGGTGGTGCAGTGGTAAGGGGTCCACCTGCCAATGCAGGGGACATGGGTTTGATCCCTGCTCTGGGAGGATCCCACATGCCGTGGAGCAACTAAGCCCATGCGCCACAACTACTGAGCCTGAGTGCCACAACTGCTGAGGCCTGAGCGCCTGGAGCCCGTGCTCTGTAACAAGAGAAGCCACCGCAATGAGAAGCCCGCCCGCAGCAATGAGGACCCAATGCAGCCAAAAATAAGTAAGTCAGTAAATAAATAAATAAATAAATTTATTTATTTTTCAAAAAATCTACAAACAATTAATGCTGGAGAGGGTGTGGAGAAAAGGGAACCCTCTTGCTTGTTGGTGGGAATGTAAATTGATACAGCCACTATGGAGAACAGTATGGCGGTTCCTTAAAAAACTAAAAATAGAACTACCATATGACCCAGCATTCCCACTACTGGGCATATACCCTGAGAAAACCATAATTCAGAAAGAGTCATGTAGCAAAATGTTCATTGCAGCTCTATTTACAATAGCCAGGACATGGAAGCAACCTAAGTGTCCATCAACAGATGAATGGATAAAGAAG
>NC_041232.1:4001068-4010100 GCF_002837175.3 Physeter macrocephalus | reverse complement strand
CTAGGGGCAGGACAGGAATAAAGACACAGACATAGAGAATGGACTTGACATGGGGAGGGGGAAGGGTAAGCTGGAACGAAGTGAGAGAGTGGCATGGATATATATACACTATCAAATGTAAAATAGATAGCTAGTGGGAAGCAGCCACATAGCACAGGGAGATCAGCTCGGTGCTTTGTGTCCACCTAGAGAGGTGGGAGGGAGACGCAAAAGTGAGGAGATATGGGGATGTACGTATATGTACAGCTGATTCAGTTTGTTATAGAGCAGAAACTAACACACCATTGTAAAGCAATTATACTCCAATAAAGATGTTTAAAAAATTACATTAAATGCAAATGGACTAAATAAACCAATTTAAAAAGTAAAAAAAAATATATATTGTTATGTGGGAGTTCCCTGGCAGTCCAGTGGTTAGGCCTCTGTGCTTTCACTGCAGTGGCCCCAGGTTCAATCCCTGTTCAGGGAAGTAAGATCTTGCAAGCTGTGTGGCACAGCCAAAAAAAAAAAAAAAAAAAAGTGTTATGTGAATATATATAGAAAGATAATATGCATCATATAAAGACATAAATCTTTATAATAAAAAAATTATAAATTATTTATAAACTTAACAAATTCAAACAATATAGAACTATGTGGGAAAGCATTAAAACTAATAGTCTGAGGGCTTCCCTGGTGGCGCAGTGGTTGTGCGTCCGCCTGCCGATGCAGGGGAACCGGGTTCGCGACCCGGTCTGGGAGAGGCTGGGCCCGTGAGCCATGGCCGCTGGGCCTGCGCGTCCGGAGCTTGTGCTCCGCAACGGGAGAGGTCACGGCAGAGGGAGGCCCGCATACCGCAAAAAAAAAAAACAAAAAAACTAATAGTCTGTCCCCCAGCATCTGTTAACTGATGGGCTTTTATTACTGACACTCCTGAGTCAGTCCCCAGCAATGTCCTTCTGCCCTTGTGGTTGGAGCCAATAGAATGAGACCGAATTCTGTTCAGAAGCAAAGGAAAGCTTTATTGTTTAATCAGAGAATGGAGAGCTGTGAGCTGGGGCTCTAGCGTACACACTCCCCCTCCTTCTCAGACTGTGGGTGGGGCTGCTTTATAACCCAGGGTTCCTGGGTGTGTGTGTGGGAGGGGGGCGGAGTTCTTATGAGTCGCGCACAGCTGTGCTGCTCGGGGCTCCAGACCGCAGGGCCTGGGGCAGCATCTCTGCCCATGGCCCGCCGCCGCCATCTTGAATTGCATGATGTTTGCAGTGCTTCTGCCGAGCTGAGGTGTTGGCGCAGCCATTTTGCACCGGGAGCTCTGTTCTGAAGCACCCGGTGCGGGTCCTCTGCACGCAACCCTCTAGGAGCGAGTGAAACTAGACTAAGCACAAAGAAAAAGAAAAAAAAAAAAGGTTAGACTTTATTACCCAGATTCTGTTTTTATTTCCCTGGGAATTTTTAATGGGCTTTGCTGGTGACACTTCCATCCTCTTAGAATCTCTGGTCCACAAATAGTGAAGTAATGTCTTAAGGGGTGTGAGGTGATGGTTTCTAAAGTCAGCTCCCAATGTAAAATTTTATTATCATCAGTATATGTGGTCTTCACATATTCAGTACTTTCTTTATTAAGTCCACCTAGTTTTCTCACATCAGGTAACAGATCCCTGTTTTTCAGTTGAGAATCAGTTTGCATTTAGGGGTCAAGTTGAAATATATACACATTAGTATACACACATGCACATGTATCTCTATCTCTATGTCACTCTCTCTCTTTTTATCTCCAAGCCCTTTGAATTATATTTGGGTAATTTAAACTCTTCCCCCCCACCCCCCACACAAAAATGAGACCATATTTTTCTCTTTTTCTTTTTTAAAGATTTATTATTTATTTAATTTATTTTTGGCTGCGTTGGGTCTTAGTTGTGGCATGCAGGACTTTCACTGAGGCATGCGGCATCTTTTGTTGCCACGCGTGGGCTTCTCTCTAGTTGCAGCATGTGGGTTTTCTCTCTCTAGTTGTGGCGCACAGGCTCCAGCACACGTGGGCTCTAGTTGAGGTGGGCGAGCTCCGTAGTTGTGGCACGTGGCATCTTAGTTCCCTGACCATGGACCGAACCTGTGTACCCTGCATTGTAAGGTGGATTCTTTACCATTGGAGCACCAGGGAAGTCCCCGAGAACATATATTTCTGCCACTTGCTTTCCTTAATATTTTTCCAAGTCCCTTCACATAACTCTACCTTAATCTTTTCAATAGCTACATCATTGTCTATGGGGGTATCATCATTTACTCCATTCCCTTGTTGACAGACATTTTAGTTGTTTGTCATTGTTTCTTATAATGAACAATGTTGTCATAATATCCTTTTACATATATATTTGGCTCTCTTTTATAAAATAACTTTTTATGGTTTAAAAATAATGCAGGGGCTTCCCTGGTGGTGCAGTGGTTAAGAATCTGCCTGTCAATGCAGGGGACACGCGTTTGAGCCCTGGTCCAGGAAGATCCCGCATGCTATGGAGCAACTAATCCCGTGCGCCACAACTACTGAGCCTGCGCTCTAAAGGCCATAAGCCACAACTACTGAGCCCGCGAGCCACAACTATTGAGCCTATGTACCACAACTACTGAAGCCCGTGCACCTAGAGCCTGTGCTCCACAACAAGAGAAGCCACTGCAAGGAGAAGCCTGTGCACTGCAATGAACAGTAGCCCCCACTTGTCGCAACTAGAGAAAGCCCACACGCAGCAAGGAAGACCCAGTGCAGCCAAAGATAAATAAATAAATAAATTTATTTATTTAAAAAATGCATATGCGTGGTTAAATTGTTAAAGAAATTTATAGAAAAGCATATGCATAAAGGTGAAAATTTAAAAATCATCCTTAATTCATCACCATGAGATACTGAGTCTCAGTTTTTCAAAATATTTTAATTTATTTTACTAGAATTTAATAGAATAAAAAGAATTGAAGTAAACCAAAGTCTTCCTTCACTCCCTGCCCCCAATTCCTCTATATTTAAATAGAGATTGTGAAATAGTAAGAGAATGGGAACATTGTGTATTGGGTTAAACTTTATCTTGGTATGTATAACTTTAAACTTCCATGTAATAAAACTTTGTCACTTGTGGAATAAAATTCAGAAAACAACTATGATGGCTAAATAGATAATAAACACACAATACAATTTAAAATTTTTATTGAAAGGAACAAAATTTAAAACCTGAACCCTCTAGAAGACAGTAATTGAGAAAGCCTGATTGCCAAGAAAATATTCAATAAAAGTGACAAATTGCTTGTAGGAAAAAGAAAAAAAGACATCTTAGGAAAACAGTTACACCTGCTATCTATTCTAAGCCCAACAAAATTAATCATGAATTCAGAATATTAATCTTACTCTTCCCTCAATTTTTTCTTCAAAACTGGGTTCCTAGTGTCAGTGATATAGAACTTAGAGGTGAGCACTTGCAAAAATGACTTTACAGTCTGCTCTGTGAGCCATCTAGAGACCATATTCAGAATCTTGCCTTATTTGGTGCACTTCCTCTCCTGCCCCGCCCCCCCTTATCTATTTACTTTAATTTTTGCTCAGAGAGCCCTGTGGAACTTGTGTTTGAGTGACATGACTCTCTTGCCAGGAAGGCAATAAATTCAGCTTTGTTTATGACTGTTATTTGGTCGTCTTTGTTTCCTACTGGTTACTGATAACTCACTATCAGTTGTCCCAAAACATGTTCATTTTAGCTTGATTGTGAATTTCTAGCAAGGCTTATACCCCCCTGCCAAGTTTCTAACTGCACTCTCCCCTTTTGGTAGTCAAAGAGTCTCTTGTCTTCACTTCATCTTTAAGAATGTCTAGATTTTCACATATTCAATTTGCACAATGACATCTATTTTTATTCTTGAAATTTTTGTCCCAGAGACCTCTAACTTCCAATTCTAGTTTTGACACATTGTATTTTAGGTCGTCTTCATAGCTGTCAGATTGGGATTCTTTCAAAACTTCTCTCTCTTTTATTTCCACTCTTTCTTTCTTTCCTCCCTTCCTCCCTCCCTCTCTTCCTCCCTTCCTCCCTTCCTTGAGTTGGGTCTTCATTGCTGCACGTGGGCTTTCTCCAGTACTGGCAAGCAGGGGCTACTCTTCGTTGCCGTGCGTGGGCTTCTCATTGCGATGGTTTCTCTTGTTGTGGAGCACGGGCTCTGGGCACGCGGGCCTCAGTAGTTGTGGCCCGTGGGCTCCAGAGTGCAGGATCAGTAGTTGTGGTGCACAGCTTAGTTGCTCTGCGGCATGTGGGATCTTCCAGGACCAGGGCTTGAACCTGTGTCCCCTGCATTGGTAGGCGTATTCTTAACCACTGCGCCACAGGGAAGCCCTCCACTATTTCTTGTTTCCCAAGTCTTTTTCCTGGACTCCCTTATCAGTTTGTTGGAGTACATCCTCAAGTAATTTTTTGCAGAGAGGGTGCACAAGAGAAAGTTTCAGAGTCCCTGCTTTTCTTCATATGGCCGGATATGGACTTTTCATTCGAAATAATTTTCTCCATACAAAGCTTCATGTAGGGACTTCCCTAGTGGCGCAGTGGTTAAGAATCCGCCTGCCAATGCAGGGGACACGGGTTCGAGCCCTGGTCCGGGAAGATCCCACATGCCACAGGGCAAATAAGGCCGTGAGCCACAACTACTGAGCCTATGCTCTACAGCCCGGGAGCCACAACTACTGAGGCCGCGTGCCACAACTACTGAAGCCCATGCACCTAGAGCCTGTGCTCTGAAACAAGAGAAGTCACTGCAATGAGAAGCCCTCATACCACAACGACCCCACATGCCACAACTAGAGAAAGCCCGTGTGCAGCAACGAAGACCCAACACAACCATAAATAAATAAATAAATAAATAAAAGCTTCATGTAAAAAACAGAAATTTCATTATTTTAACAACTGACACTAGAATTCATTTAAGGAAGGGGACTGTGAGGGATGGGAAAAATATACTGATAAGCTCTCATGGGTAGAAAAAAGGGATTAGAGTGTGTGGGAGAGACCGGGAGAAAAAGGAAATCAGCTACACTTCTTGTTATGAGACAAGATGGGGAGTTTGTACTGGTTCCAAGAGAGCAGAGCACTGGAAAGGGGGTCTGGTGCCCAATGTGAACTGGAATATGTTGCTGTGATGGTGCTTTTGAAAAAAAATATGTCCACAAATTCTTTGATCCTCCTCTCTTCAAGAGATAGAGTTTAATTCCCCTTCCCCTGAGTGTGGGCTGACTCAGTGACCTGCTTCTAATGAATAGAATAAAGCAGAAGTAATAGTGTATGACTTTGAAGACTAGGTCATAAAAGGTGCTGTGGCTTCCATCTTTTTTTTTTTTTTGCAGTACGCGGGCCTCTCACTGTTGTGGCTTCTCCTGTTGCAGAGTGCAGGCTCTGGACGTGCAGGCTCAGTGGCCATGGCTCACAGGCCTAGCCGCTCCACGGCATGTGGGATCTTCCCTGACTGGGGCACGAACCCGTGTCCCCTGCATTGGCAGGTGGACTCTCAACCACTGCGCCACCAGGGAAGCCCCATGTTTTTTTTTTTAATTGAAATATAGATGATTTACAATATTGTGTTAGTTTTAAGTATAGAGCAAAGTGATTCTTTTATATATATATATATTTTTTTTCAGATTATTTTCCACTATAGGTTATTACAAAATATTGAAAATAGTTCCCTGTGCTATACAGCAAATCCTTGTTGCTTATCTATTTAATGTATAGTAGTTTGTATCTGTTAATGCTATACTCCTAATTTATCCCTCCCACCCACCCTTTCCCTTTTGGTAACCATAAGTTTGTTTTCTATGTCTGTGAGTCTGTTTCTGTTTTGGAAATAAGTTCATTTGCATTGGTTTTTTTTAGATTCCACATATAAGTGATATCATATGATATTTGTCTTTCTCTGTTTGACTTATAATCTCTAGGTCCATCCATGTTGCTGCAAATGGCATTATTTTGTTCTATTTTATGGCTGAGTAATATTCCATTGTATATATGTACCACATCTTCTTTATCCATTCCTCTGTGGATGGACATTTAGGTTGCTTCCATGTCTTGGCTATTGTAAATAGTGCTGCAATGAACATTGGGGTGTATGTATCTTTTCGAATTATGGTTTTCTCGGGATATAAGCCCAGGAGTGAGATTGCTGGATCATATGGTAGCTCTACTTTTAGTTTTTTAAGCAACCTCCATACTGTTTTCCATAGTGGCTGTACCAATTTACATTCCAACCAATAGTGTAGGAGGGTTCCCTTTTCTCCACATTTATTGCTGACCAATGGAACAGTCACACGGTTTATAAATGTTAAAATAACTCAGGCATTCTTTAAGAAAAATCTTCACTGAACATTATTTTTTTCATTGCAAAAGTAACACCTGTTCATCGTATCACATTCAAATACAGAAGTATTGTTTAGGGTTGAGACCCTGTTGTACTTATCTCCATAGCTCCAGTACCCTCCAACGGGGCCTGGACTTCCAGAGGCTTGATAAAGTTTACTGAATGAGTGAATGAATGAATGATTCCTGCCTTCCTTTTCCCATCTCCTCACTTACTACCTTCCCACTCACATTTAAAAGAAGGTCAAACCCTAAAAGTTCTAGAATGGTGCTCCAGGAATCGAGTTTCAGCTGCTGTGGGGGCCCGGGGAGAATCAGGCTCCATGGGTGGTGGGCTGGCCAGGTCTCAGGCAGAGGGGTACTGGGTTCCCCCTATTCTAAGCCCCTCTCATTAGGGGTGAGGCTATGGCTTACATGAATTGAACTCTGACAATAATCCCAAAGGTAACAGCTTTGGGGATACAGCAGCTCAACTACAATGTTATGAGGAGTTTGGAGGGGCAGAAATTTCTGGGTGACAACAGGCTATCTGGCCTCGGGGGTGTCATTCCCTGCCTGGCCTCAGTTTCCTTTATGAGTCTCCTTTGCCAAAGCCCAGCCTGGGAAAAACCTGAGGTCATTAAAATTGGTATCTGGCAACATCCCAAAATGCCAGGAACAAATTCACCCCTCTGATGCTTCAAATTCTTTAGAAAATATGGTCTGACACTGTGGAAAGGGAAAGTTACAGAACAGTCTGTACAGCGCGTACAGAGCTTTCTGTTTGTAACTTTATTCAGCTTCTCTGCATAAAACCATGTTGGGGAAGGCTGTTTGCCAATGTGTTACCTGTGGTTATCTGAGGGGGTGTGAGGAAATTATTCCTGGTAATTTTTATTTTCTTTTTGGTGTGCCTCCAAAATTTCTACAATGAACATCTATTACTTTTCTTTTTTTTTTTTAAGTTATTTATTTATTTTTGGCTGCATTGGGTCTTCGTTGCTGCACATGGACTTTCTCTAGTTGCAGGGAGCGGCGGTTACTCTGTTGTGGTTTGCGGGCTTCTCATTGTGGTGGCTTCTCTTGTTGCGGAGCACAGGCTCTAGGCGCGCAGGCTTCAGTAGTTGTGGCACGTGGGCTCAGTAGTTGTGGCTCGCAGGCTCTAGAGCGCAGGCTCAGTAGTTGTGGTGCACAGGCTTAGTTGATCTGCGGCATGTGGGATCTTCCAGGACCAGGGCTTGAGCCCATGTCCCCTGCATTGGCAGGCAGATTCTTAACCACTGCACCACCAGGGAAGCCCTATTACTTTTCATAATCAAGAAATCTTAAAAAAATTTTTTTAAAAACCAGGCAGTTTGATACATGCCCTTTGTCCTGCTTGGTAAGTCCACAACTTGCTTCTAGATAGAAGTAATAAAAAGAGGAACCATCCATGCAGCCTTGTTAGTGGAGATTGTCAGATTGTCTAATGTATTTGTTTTCCATTGCTGTGTAACAAGTGACCACTGGGTTAGTGGTTTATAGCAGCACACGTTTATGATCTCACGGTTTCTGTGGGTTGGGAGGCCAGGAGTGGTTTAAATGACTCCTATTCTCTGGGGCCCACAAGGCAACAATCAAGGTGTTAGCCAGGCTGCATTCTCATCTGGAGGCACGAATGGGGAAGAGCCTGTTTCCAAGGTCACTCAGGGTGTTGGCAGACTTTTGTTCCTTGTGGCTATAGGACTGAGGGCCCCAGCTTCTTGCTCTTCCTTTGGTTGGAAGCCACCCTCAGCTCCTAGAGGCTAACTGTAGTTTCTTTCCCCACAGGCTTTCCCAATATGGCCACTTCCTTCAACAGACCAGCAAGAAGGGCCTCTAGAGCAAGTTTGCTAGTAAGATGATGTCTTATACCATGTAATGTAGTTACAGAATGACATCCTATCACCTTTGCCACATGCCATTGGTTAGCAGCAAATTGCAAGTCCCACCTTAGGGGGATGTCTGACTTGAGGGGAAGGGATTACACAAAGGTGTTGTTATGGACTGAATATTTGCATCCCCCCAGAATTCATGTTGAAGACCTAACCTCCAGTGTGGTTGTATTTGGAGATGGGGCCTCTAAGGAAGTAATTAAAGTTAAACGAGGTTATAAAGGTGGGGGTCCTGATCTGATAGGATCAGTGTCCTTATAAGAAGAGGCACCAGGGACTTCTCTCACCTCACACACACACTGAGGAAAGGCCACAGAAGGACAGAGGGAGAAGGTAGCTGCCTGTAAGCCAGGAAGAGAGCCTCCCTAGAAACCAAATTGGCTGGTCACCCTGATATGGGGCTTCAAGCCTCCAGAACTTTTTGTTTTTTGTTTTTGGCTGCATTGGGTCTTCATTGCTGTGCACAGGCTTTCTGTAGTTGCGGCAAGCGGGGGCTACTCTTGGTTGCAGCAGGTGGGTTTCTCACTGCAGTGGCTTCTCTTATTGCGGAGCACAGGCTCTAGGCGTGCAGTCTTCAGTAGCTGCAGCACGCGGGCTCAATAGTTGCGGCATGCGGGCCCTAGAGTACGTGGGCTTCAGTAGTTGTGGCACGTGGGCTCAGTAGTTGCGGTGTGCGGGCTCTAGAGCACAGGCTCAGTAGTTTTGGGCATGGGCTTAGCTGCTCTGTGGCATGTGGGATCTTCCTGGACCGGGGATTGAAACTTTCTCCCCTGCATTGGCAGGCAGA
>NC_041232.1:3961500-4000568 GCF_002837175.3 Physeter macrocephalus | reverse complement strand
GTACAATTTCACCTGAATTTAATATTACAAAAACAAAGGGACGAACCAAATTATGGAAAATTTTTTTCATCTCTTTAAATACCCCTTGGTAAGTGGCCTCTGAAGTCAGTGGGACTCCTCATACAGAGAGGTTTCCCTTCCAGATTGCAGTGCTATTCTGTCCTATTTCCTCTTCAGCAGAGATGCAAGAAATTGCTGTCCTATTAAGATCATAATTGCAGCAGCTGGAGCTGGAGTCGATTCATGAATTCACCAGGGACCCAAAGATCTATTCCCTCTGGGCTGTGCTCAGTGTCTTTGGCTCCAGAGTGGCTTGAATGACCTCCTGGTTTCCTGGCGTAGATTATCCCCAGAGACATGTGGTTTCCCATCAGTTTTCCCCCAAAACTATGCACAGCTGCCTCCCTGCCAGAGGGCACCCAGCCTAGATAACTGTTGAAGCCAGGACGGACGGACTGCGTGTTAGCAAAGACCTGCAGTTGGGACTCAGGTGGGATTCGGAGCTCAGATTCAGGAACAACTGAACAAGCAGTCTTGTCCCTAAGGCTGCAGAAGCTCCAGGTGCATCCTTTCCCAGACCCCACAAAGGAAACTGGGAGCCTTGTTGAGTCATCCCAGCTGCATGTTGAAGACCACGCTCCTCAGAAGCCAAATTGTCCTTAAAGAAGAGGCAGGGAAAGGGGAGACCCAGCATGTGACTCTGATTTTGGTATGGTTTGAAGACCTCTTGTGTGTGTGCTAAAACCAGGGAAGCATGCTACTGCAGAGCAGGCAACCCCTGGTGGTTTGTAAAGCCGGGCGCAGAGCCCAGGGAGCCTCAGCACAAAGATAGGATGTGGTCTGCCTGTGGAAGTCTTCCCCTGGAAACTTGCAGGGAAGTCATTCTTCCCAAGCCCTTGATTTGTTTTTCAACTTCACAAGCTTCTTCTTCCGAATTTGACTGAGGGAGTGTGTTGCCAGCAGGAGAACAGTTCAACTGGTGGAATGGTTCTCGCTCTGCCAGTCTGGCATCTTCCTAGAAATCCAGGCTCTTCCAGGAGACCCTTAGGGTAGGGGGAGATGGACTTATTCTGAGGGCCTCTCTGTCACTTCACCAGTCCACACTGCTTCTGAGTTTACCCCCAGCAATAGCCAACAAGTGGTTGAAAGCCCCACCTAGTGTTTGTTCCAGATATGGCTCTGCATAACATGTGGAAACCAAGACCTTGAGGAAGATGAGGGAAGCCCTTCTCCTCTCTCCACTGCACCCCCCGCTTCCCCTCGTACCTTTCAGTGCCAGAGTTCAGTGTTTAAACAGACAAAATACAAGTATTGAATAGGTGGTTCATTTACCAAATCCATTTGGTAGGAATAAGCCATCCGCTTTACGGTGTGCCTGATGGATTTTAAAGATTCTTTGGGCACCCACTCAAGAGTGCTAATTTTATCACCTGGAAATCCCAGGTCTGACGGGCCCTGGTTTCTCAGTGCAGTGGCCCCACCTAGCGATGGGAGAGAGGACTTCAGTCAGATGGACCAAACAGAAATGGGTTTCCAGAAGAAACGTTAAAAAAAGAAGGGTTGTAGGTAGGAAGACAAATAACTTTGACCCTTTAACGAAGAGGTATGAGCCCAGGAGAGCCCTACCAGCAAAGGCATCCCAGGAACCTGTTAGCAAAGCCAGGTTGGCCATGTGCCCTTTGATTTTGAATCTTGCAGGGCCCCACTCATGCTCTGCCAGGAGCTGGGGCAGGAGAGCCGACTTGGGACTGCTGGCCCAGCCCCAACAGGGAGGCCCCTTCCCAATGCCCCCACAGGCTCACCACCTCACCCATCTGCCGAGGCATTTTTCCTTTCTTTGTGTGTGTTTTCTATGTTCTTGGCCCCCAACCCCTCCTGCCACCTTTGTGGATTAGGACCAGGTCCCAACCACTGTCAGAAAATGATACCGTGTACACCTTGACCAGTCACTAATTTTCACTGTTGTAAAAGCGATTTGATTTAGAATTAAACAGATGGTTTTACATAACTGTGAGCTGTGGACTTACTGTGTCAGGGGAGTGGGGGGGCATGGGTTGAGGACTGGTCTGGCCTCTGGGAAGATTGAGGATGAAAGTCTTCAAACACTCATGGATAATTAGAAATGAGGAGCATAGGCTGGAGGCCTGGCTTCATACACAGCCCCACCCAAGGTGTGACCTGTCTGACAGGCAGACCCAGTCCTCATAAGTGTATGGAATTCTGAAGGTTGTGGGCTGCCACCCTGGAGCTTAGCTTGTGGCCAGAAAGAGCCTTGAGGACAATCAGGTTGTTCTGTGTCAGCATCACTCCCCATGTTCTCTGACAAGGCAAGCTGGCCAAGCCCTCTACCTGGAACAGGGGGCGTGCTGCTCCGTAAGGTTCCGTGAGGTTCTCAGCAGAATGTGAGATGGAAGATGGTGATATTACAAACCTGGCCCAGCCTCGGGCTCCCCAGCACATCAGAGCTACAGGTCATCCCTCTGAAAGGAGCTCTTTTCTCCCTCTTAAACTTTGACCTAACAGTTATCAAATTGAATCGTGCCAAAACATAGTAGGAAATGCAAAGGTAAGGGAACTCCAGGAATTCATAAGCCCAGTAAGAAAAGGAAACAAGACACAGAAGTAGAATAGGACAATAAGGCCTCCATGTACCAGTCATTCAACCCTGATAGCCATCAACTCAGGTCCAGTCTTGATTCATCCGCACCCTGACACTGTTCCTCTCCCGTACCTGCACTGTTTTGAAGCAAATTCTAGTCATAGCTCACCTATTAAGTATTTCAGTTTGCATCTCAAGGCTTTTTAAAAATATAACCAAGATAACTCTTTTATGTACCTTTAAAAATTGATGGTAATTCCTTAATATCATGTATCCAATCATTGTTCAAATTTTCCTAGTTGTCTCATAACTCTTGTACAGTTTGAGTTGAGATCCAGATTAGATCCATACGTTGCTATTGGATGTCTCTTAAGTCTCTCTTACATCTATAGGATCCTCTTCCGTCTCTTTTCTTTCCCTTGCAGTTAGTTTGTCCTGTTCAGGTTTCCTACAACTTCACTTTTGCTATTTGCATCACTGTGGTATTAACAAACTCTTCTCATTCTTGTATTTCCTGTAAATTGGTTGTTAAATCTAGAGACTTGGCCAGATTCAGGCTTGATTTTTTTTTTTTTTTTTTTTTTGGTAAGACTGTGTAATGAGTGGTAGTGTATACTTCTTGTTGCATCATATCAGGAGACACATAATGTCTGGTAGTCCCTCTTTGTGATGTTAGCAGCCCTTACTGATCATTGTCTAGAACAGCACTGTCCAGTAGAATTTTCTGTAGTCGTGGAGATGTTCTCTGTCTGCACTGTGCAACACAGTAACCACTAGCCATATGTGGCTATCAAGCACCTGAAATGTGGCTAGTGTACTGAAGAACTGAATTTTTTGTTTTATCTCATTTTAATTTAAATAGCCACGTATGGCTAGTGGCTACCATATTGGACTGTGCAGATTTAGATTAGTTCACAGGGGTTGCAAAATGATATAATTGAAAATAACAATGTGTTAAGAGTTTAGAAACAAGACTGCACTTCTGGCAGAATGGGACACCAAAATTACAGAGAACATGGGGAGCAGTGGGGTTGTGGGGGACAGCTGGTGGTTGTAGGAATGGCAGAATGTTACAAGGGCAGAAGGTATTCAGGAAAAAGTCCTGGAGCAAAGGGAATAGGGAGAGAAGGCTGTAGGGTGAGATGTGGTTAGTTCTTGAGGACCAGGTTTGACTGTTATTTTGTAGGCAGTAGGGAGCTATTGTAGGTTTTTGAGCACAGAGGTGACAGAAACATAATTTTGGAAGATTAATCAGTCCATTTTAGGTAGGACGATTCAGGGAGAGGAGAAATTAGAGGTCCAAGACTGGCTTGGTCTGAGGCACATGGAAGTGACACTGGGAGTGTCTGGCTGTGGACCAGTAGACCAGTTCCCTCAGGATGGCAGAGCCAGACCTTAAGGTGTTTGTCAGGGCCCAGGTCCTCATTTCTGTAGGCCCAGAGAGTTGATTGTGAGTCAGTCAGCAGGATCTCGCCTCAAGGACTGACCAAGCCATGGTCAGGTAATCAAACTGTGGACAGGTGACCTGGTACTAGAAACCCAGGAGGCTTTCTCCCTGCGCAGGCCTTTTCTGCCCTCCAGAACTCCCCTTGAGTTCACAAGTGATTTTGGAATGTTCTCTGTGTCCATGTTGAAAAGGTATCTCTGGGTTTTATCATTTCTATAGACTGCTGTTCTCTTCCTTTACATTTCAACTTGCATTTCTCAGAGTTACCTGAACTTCCCTGGGAGCAACTTGGGGGAAGTTGTTTATCCTCCCGCTCCCTGCTGGTGAAGACCATGAGGCTGGAGGTGGGAAAGAAGTGTAATGAGAGAGAGTGAGGAGGGAGAAGAGACAGACCTGGGTGCCTTGCTGTGGGGCAGAGGGAGAGGGAAGACTCCCAGGGGCCTTGGTTCCAAGGCTGCCAGTGCCTGGGTGTCTGGGAAAATACAGTGTAACCTCTTTCCATGTGCAGGGTAAATAAAAGCCTCACCCCTTTTTGCTAGCCATGAGGTGGCTTGTCAGGAGAGTCCCCTGGATCACCATCGCTTTAATTCAATACACAGTTTTGTCTTTAGTATAATCAGAGCAGAGATTTCCTCAGAAACTAAAGCTGACTGCTGAAGAGGGTTCCCAGGAATGAACAGAAGTCAGGCACATCACCCACACTGCCCCTCAGCACTTTCTTCACACTCAGGACTTCAGGGGCCACCTGCTACACCCAGAGGAGAAAAATCTGACCTGCATCTGGTTTGGAGTACACAGAGTAGGAAGGAAGAGGAGTGTGCTCACCTTTGTGTACTTGAGTGCTGGGTTGAACTTTGTCCTTGATGGGAGTGTTGTGATCCATTTCCTTGGGCCCCATCCTTGTCCCTTCCTGGTCATTTGTACACTTTTCTCATGACCTAAATCTGATCTAAGGAAATAACAGTTGCCAAAGACCCAGCACAAGAGAATCAGATGGGAGGGACCTCAGGGACCAGCTGATGTGGCCGAACCTTAGTCACACAGAGGACCCCAATCCCCTCCCAAGCCAAGTGAGGGGAAGTGGTTCTCTCAAGGCCCCTCAGCCACCTAGCGGCTGTGAGAAACCAGTCTGCTGTCCTAAATCCTGGTCCAGGGCTCTTCTCTACAAAGAAGAGTCCGAAGGGCAAATCCAGACCACTGGTACATTTCCTTTGACCTACATGGCATTTTTAGAATTTGAATGTTACCAGCATTTTTTTTTTTTTTTTTTTTTTTTTTTTTTTGCGGTACGCGTGTCTCTCACTGTTGTGGCCTCTCCCGTTGCGGAGCACAGGCTCCGGATGCGCAGGCTCAGTGGCCATGGCTCACAGGCCCAGCTGCTCTGCGGCATGTGGGATCTTCCCGGACTGGGGCACGAACTCGTGTCCCCTGCATCGGCAGGCGGACTCTCAACCACTGCGCCACCAGGGAAGCCCACCAACATTTTTAAAAGAGGGAAATTTCACCTTAATACCTGGATTTTTGGCTTATCTTGAAAAATTGGAAGATCTGGTGTTCGGGGTTCATTTATATACCTACTTGGCCTGCTAAGGATCTGTCACTGAGTGTCAGCTTGCTTATAGTGGCACAGACAAGTGGCTTCTCTGAGCTGGAAGCTTCTAAGAAAAGCCCACCCTCAACACCCCCCACCAAAGCTATTTGTGGGTAAACCTGGTTTCTCCATATTCATATTCTTGATTCCAGACACTCTACTGGAAAGAGCTTTCGACTGGGGATTAAGAGCCTGCGTTCCCATCCCAGCTCAGCTCCTAAGCTGAGCCATTTTGAGGTTCGAACTTGTCCCCTCTGGTCCTTAGCTGACCCCATCGGTAAAATGGGCAGAGGGTCCTCTGTGTTGAGATCTCCAGCCTGCGCAGAATCACCCTCACCAGTTCGGGCACCCACAGAGGGCGCAGAGGCTAGGGGGCGCCAGGGCTGCTGCAGAGCCCGAACCAGGGGGTGGGGCCAGGTCCCGGGGGCGGGGCTAGGCCCAGGGGCGGGGCCTGGCGTCGGTTGGGCGGGGCGTCGGCGGGCGGGCCCCCGTGCCAGGTGCGGTTTGGTCCTCCCCGGGCGCCGTAGGCGGCGCATCTCGCTCGCGCCCCGGGCAGAAGTCCTCGCGCGCCTGAGGCGGCGGCAGGAGCTGAGCGGAGTCGGCGCTATAGCGGCATCCTCTTCCCCATTTCCGCGCCTCTGGGACCATGGCCGAGCAGGCGGGTAAGGAAGGGCTGCGCCGTCCTGTCCCGGCCCCGGGGCGCCTGAGGGGAGCTGGCGGCCTCTCGGGGGTTTCGGACTGAGTGGACCCCCGTGGGTACCGGCTCCTTAGAGGGAGAATTTGGGGAGTGAGCACAGCGCTCC
Organism: Physeter macrocephalus; assembly: GCF_002837175.3. Classification (NCBI taxonomy): domain Eukaryota; kingdom Metazoa; phylum Chordata; class Mammalia; order Artiodactyla; family Physeteridae; genus Physeter; species Physeter macrocephalus. Next base: position 3,994,128 of record NC_041232.1, on the reverse strand, counting down.
CCGAAGACTCGGAGGTTGTAGGGAGCGGGAATAGAGGGCTCGCGGGGAGGGGGGGCAGGCGGCGTGGGCGGCTTCCCGCGAGTTGAGGTCCTTGGGAGGAAGGGATGCTGGGGGGCACCTTTTTTGTGGACCTGGAGACTGCAGGTCCTCAAATTAAAACTCCTTCTAAGGAAGATGAGGGACCGGTTTCCTTTGGAGACACAGTTTGGGGGAATATGGGGAGTACGGCATCCTCAGACTTTGGGTAGGTTCTGAGGGTATGGAGAGTTACCCCGTGTTATGGATTTTCTGTGGAAAACTGAGGAGAGTATGACTTTCCCACGGGATCTAAGGCTTCTGGAGGGTATCTTGGTGCCTGCGGTCTCCTGGGCCTTGGGGTTCTTTGCAGGAAGTAGGGCATTGTGGGCTCCCTTGGGGTTTAGGACATGACTGGGGGTAGGGAGAGATTGGAGCTTCTTCCTGAGGCAGGTAGGCCCCCTGGGGCTCTGGGCCCTCCCATGGCCCCTCTGAGACCAGAAAGGAATGTGGCCAAACACCTCCTGGAAGGAAGAGTGTCTAAGGGTGAAGGGTAGCTTCAGGGTTAGGTTGGCTGGGCGTGCGGTCCCCTCCCAGTCATCTCACACCACCCTGCAGCTTCCTGCCCTCCTTGCCTGTCCCCCAGTACCAGGAACTTTCTGTTTCCCAGAAAGTTGTGGGAAACACCCACCTGTGTGGGTGGCCAGCCTCTAGGTTGACCAGGGTCAGCGTCCAGAAGCTTTCTAGAGCTGGCAGGAGGGAATAGTGGAGGAGGGAGGCTGTCCTGGATATCTGCCCCCGCTTCCTGGCTTTCAGCCTGTGGATGGTCACTTCCTCCATCCTGAATAAAAGGACCAGGCCACCAGTGGGTCACTTCCTCACCATGGGAGCATGGGATTTTCTCCTCATTCTTAATAATAGGCTTTTGGAGAAAAAGGGCTAGGGGTAGACATTCTCCGTCCCTTCCTATTTTACTTTTTTTTTTTTTTCAGTTTCCAGAATTCTTTGTCTCAAATGATTTCTAATGATTTTTTCTAACCTTTGAGTAACGTAGGTTCCCTGTCTTGAACCTTGATTCTCAGAAACTTGCGAAAGATCTTAGAGTGCAATAGTGTTTATTAGATCTTTCTCTGAGTGAACCAAAAAGCTGTCTAGAGGCATTAGTGCCTCTAGATGCATTCGTTTGTACATTCTTCCATAAGAATATTTGTTGGATACTTCTGGGCCACACACTAAGCCAAGCGCTGAGGAGTATAATGATGAGCAAAACGACACAATTCTTGGCCTTTGTGGTGCTTACAGCCCTAGCAATGTACAGTAAATAATTGAGGTGACAATTGAGATAAATGCCATAATAACTGAGATAAGCAGTTGAGATATGTGCCATAAGATTGCACCAGGGGCAAGGGAAATGGATAGGGAACACATTCCTTTATAAAGCAAGTTTATGCTGAGCCCTGAGGATAAGTAGAAGCTAGTCCAGCTAAGAAAGGGTGAAGAACTTTTCAGGCAGAGGGAACATAAAAAAGCCCTGAGGCAGAAAGGCATGTGGTGCCTTTGAAGACAGAAAAGGCCAATATGGCTTTTTTATGGATTAAGAGACTAAGGTTCAGAAATTACTTGTTCAAGGTTCCATAGCCAAAAAAATAGCAGTGGTCAGAGTTCATATTTTCTAGCTTCAAATGTGGTGCATCATCCTCTCTGTATCACAAACACCAGAATGAAGTTGCCCATGGAGTCAGAGAAGGAAGCGGGACTTAAACTTTTACTTGTTCTTGAACACAGTCAGAGCTGTGTTCCGAGACAACTCAGATTCCTGTGTAACAGGAGAATCAACAACAAAGAAATCAAATATTTGCTGAGTACCGGTGATGTCTAAGGCACTGGGCTGGGCCAAGTGTTACCTGTTATAAATTTTAACAGATGCTAGAAATAATGTAACTCTCCTCATTTTACATGTTAAGAAACTGAGGACTAGGGAGGAAAATGGATTTGTCTAGGGTTACTCAACTAGTGGTAGAGCCAGGACTAACCTAGGACTTGTCCAGTGCTCTTTCCAATATTCCAGTGTCCTTGAGGCATACAGGGTCTGGCACACAGTATTTGTGGAAATGAATAATATGTGGTTTGTGCCTTTGAGAAATTCACTATTTAGAGTAATTGAGGAAAAAATGAACAAATCAAGGCAAGCTATTATAAGGCATATAGGTGATAACATTAGGGAATTTCAAAGATGAGGGAGAACTTTATTCATACATTTATCCCACAAATATATATTGAGTTCGTACTGTGTGCCAAGCACTTCTAGGCCCTGGGGGATACAATAGGGAGCAAAACAGATCAAATCCCTTCCCTCGTGGAGTGTATGTTCTGGTGGCAAGAGACAGACAGTAAGTAAATACATGAATATCATATGTCAGGGGTAAATGCTCTGGAGAGAGATGAAGTATGATAAGGGCATAGGTGCAGTGGGAGGTCAGGGGAACCTCTCTGGTTGATGACATCTGAGCAGAGAAATGAAGCAAGGGAGTGAGCCATTTGCATATCTGGGGGTAGAACATTCTGGACAAGGAATAAAAGAGAATGAGCAAAGACCCTGAGCCAGGAATGTGCTTGGCATGTTTGAAGAACTGCAAGGTGTCCAGGGTGGCTACCAGATTTGGTCAGGGAATGCTTGAGGGAGGTAAGATTTGAGAGGTCTCAAGTAGGTTAAAAAAAAGGGCAGGAGGGTTTAAGGGGTAAGGAAGAAAACTGTGGGAGTAGGATTGCAAAGGCAGGTGAGTTTCAAGATCGTCACAGGGGGTGGTGAATTAATATGTGTGGTGGAGGCAAAGATTGGGAGGTGTGGGAAGTGGAAGATAAGGCTGAGAGGGTGGGTGAAGTCAGACTGCAGAGGGTTTAGTGCCAGGCTTGTAGACTTTTCTGATCTGCAGCAGAGACCATAGGTTTAGAGGCAGGGAGAGTCACGATGTGGGCATTTTGTGTTTATACTATCAATCTGGCTTTGGTAGGCAGAATGGATTGGACAAGGGTGAGGAAGAGCACCAGTCTGGAGGTGGGTGCATACAGTGGACCCTGAGCTGAGGTTGTTAGTGATAGGAATGGAGAAGGAGGCACTGACCAGAGGAAAATGCCTCATGTCATGGGCACGGTTGGGTGACTTGAATGGCTCTGGATATGGGATGGAGGGAGCAAGGTAGGGTCCAAGAAGACCACAAGGTTTTAAAGCTGAATAGAAACCCATCATGTTCAAGAGGCAGTATTAGGCTTTCCATATTCCTGGTGGGTTGTCTGCCTCTTCCGGAGGCTATGCTGATTTCCAGCCCAGGGCTGGCCTCTGATCAGTGCAACCTGGGGTTGGGGGCTCGGGCTCAGGCATACTAGGGAGGGGTGGAGCCCACCCCCAGGTATCACTTCGGCATTTCAGTGAGAGGGCATGGAGCTGTAGCAGTCTCTTACAAGTTTATATTCTTTCCCACTCTTGACCTTTCTTTATACAGTAGCAAGAATTAGACTCTTACCTATTAATTCACATCCAACAGTAGCTAAAACACGAAACCATTGCTTGATTCTATTAAAGTACACCTTGAGCATCCATCCTGGGATTCTATTTTGTCAGATCTCTCTACTTGTAATTTATTTTTCCAATAAAGAAAGTCTAAAATGTAGTTAAAGACAGACCTGTGGTCTAATCCCAGCTCTAACACTTGTTAGTTGAGCAGTTCAGTTTCCTTTTCATTAAAATGGAACAATAATAGTCCTTTGATACTAGTCCTTATTTCATGGAATCTTTATATTCAATTAGTTCATGCTTGCCTAGTGCTTAGGACACTGCCTGGCATATAATAAGGACTCAAAGTAGTTTTTCCCTGCCATTGACAATGGGTTGAGAACTGCCATCTGAGAATGTATGGATTGGTTAACCAGTTCTTTGATAAAGAGATTCTTTGTAGGCCTTCCCCTAGATAAGAAAATGCCTACTCATTCACAGCTAAGTAAACTTATGTTTGGAAGTGAGAACCTGAGTGCCCGAAAGCCGAAAGCGGCAAGAACCATCTGTCTTGTTTGTTTCTCTACCAAGTGTCTTATTACTCTACCAAGCTTGCCCTGCCCCCAGTACCTGGTTTGTCCCTCTCAGACGTGTGTTATTTTTTTACACATCCTTGCCCCTCATACCCATGAGCACTCGCCAAGGGCCCCATAAGTTCGTGGCCTAGTCTCTGTTTTGCACATGGACACATAGAAGACATTTGCTGAATTTGTTTTGAAAACATTCCCCTCAGATTTTAGAGGCTAATGTATTTAATAGCTCAGCGTTTTCCCCAGCCAGTCCTCTAGATATACATGAAAGAAAGAAGAAAAGCTACTCACAATTCAGTTGCCAACTAAGTGCCAGGCACTGTGGGAGGTATTTTCAGGTAATATTATGTTATTTCTCTTAATCCTCTTGGTAATGCTGTAAGGTGGGTGATATCCTCTTTTTAAAGATTAAGAGACAAGGGGATGAAATAGGTAAAGGGGATTAAGAGGTACAAACCTTCAGTTATAAATAAGCCACAGGGATATAATATACAGCGTAAGGAATAAGGTCAATAATATTGTAATAACTTTGTATGGGGACAGGTGGTTACTAGACTTTTTGTGGTGATCATTTTATAATGTATGCAAACATCAAATCACTATGCAGTACACCTGAAATTAACATAATGTATGTCAACTATATTTCAGTTATTAAAATTACTGATAGGAACTGGGGGAGAAAGTTATTTGTTTACTTTCTTAAAAAAAATAAAGATTAAGAGACAGGCTCGGGCTTCCCTGGTGGCGCAGTGGTTGAGAGTCCGCCTGCCGATGCAGGGGACACGGGTTCGTGCCCCGGTCCGGGAGGATCCCACATGCCCGGAGCGACTAGGCCCGTGAGCCATGGCCGCTGAGCCTGCACGTCCGGAGCCTGTGCTCCGCAACGGGAGAGGCCGGGACAGTGAGAGGCCCGTGTACCGCAAAAAAAAAAAAAAAAATCATCTAATCTTTCTTCCTTAGACACTCCCTTTGGTAATATTTGATAAGCTAGTGAGGAGGAAAACTCTTTGGGATACAGGGGAGAATATCTAGAGGAATGTTAATCATTACTGTTAATCTTGTTGGTAGTCACTTCATTCAAATGTGATCTCGTCTCTCTTGGTTGTTCAATACCAGTTGCTGCCCTGCCCCTCTGCTTCCTGCTTTATCCTGCAACAAGTTGGATTTATATACCTGACCTGCCAGCTCCCAGGGGGCACAACAGTTACCATACTTGTTTTGTGCTGCACTGAATTGGCTGGGTTTTGTTCCAGGTTCTCATAGTCTAGTGGAACATGAGAAGCACCAATGATTTTTTTTCTCAAGTGAAAGGATAGGATCTGTACATGTTGGTTCAGGCCAGGCTTTATGGTCTCACGAGCTCTCAGTGCTTGGGGATTTCTCACCACTTTGAAGTTGAAAAGGACTAGTTTGCAGAAACCCAGTTCTTAGACCAAGATTAAGGTGAATGTTAGTGTCTTGTGGGAAACTCACTGGCCCTGAGCTGGGGTACCAGGCTGAACCCTTCCATGGAATAACTGAGCCCTTCCAAGTCTCAACTTGTCTGAGGCTGCCTAGGGTCATAAAAATGCAACAAGTCTGGTAGTCTCAGAACTTAGGTTTGAGCCCCTCCTGGACCAGCTTTCTGATAGTTAGACAACTCAGTTCTTCTCCAAGCCCATTTTTCTTTCAGAAAAATGAAAGGCTTAGGTTTGAGTAGATGATTTTTAAAGGCCCTTCCAGCCTTACCATCCTGCTACCCTAGTGCCTACCCCAGTAGAGTCACAGATTGTTTGAGGCTCATGTCACCAATTATTAAGTTGGGAGAGGGAAGGGTATAGAAGCTGAATATATTTTATACCAGCATTCAAAAGATCCTGAAGGTGAGAAACTTTGTAATGAGCCATTTGTTACAATTCTCAACTTGTTTGCATCGCACACTTAGCACTTCTTAAAAGCTACAAATCCCAGTAATAACCATGAAGGCATGGTTTTCTGATTATTAAACACCTGACAAGGGCTCCGTATTGTTTGAAGCTGCTGGGGACATTTACTTAATCAAGCTCCCTTTCTGGACTCTGACAATCAGTAGCCACTGTTGATAAGTCTGCAAATAGGAGAGGTAAACACAGTCGAGGGAGAGGTGAACAGCCTGGTACAATGAGGTATTTTCCTAGAGGAAGACTTTCCCAGCTGGACTGGACCCTAGATTGGTCTTCCACTAGGCCTCACAGAAATCTCCAAGACTTTGTATTATTACATTTCTCTTACATTTCCTAGAATGAAGGTTGTAAGAGAGTTAGGATCATTGACTTTTAGGGCTGTGTAAGGGAGCTGAAGAGGCCAAGAGTATTTCTGAAGAAAGTCTGGGTTTGGGAGGCTGAAGGCTCTGGTTGAATAGCCTCGCTCGGGTACAATGTGACAGACTGAGGCATGTGCGTCTACATCTGACTTTACCTGGAGGTAGTCACGGGGGAGCCAGGACACATTCCAGGTGAATCATCGCTGCTGACCGTTGGAGCTTATCTTTGGAAATTACATTTATAGCTGGCATTTGGGTCCAGTTTTTCAGTTGGATTTGCCACACAAAGGAGTGTCAGTTCTGCACCAGACTTCATGCTAGGCCCTGGAGATTTGAAGATGATCAAGATGCAGTCTTTGGTCCTTAGAGCTGGGGGTGGTGGTGCAGAGAGGAAGGGACTAAAGGAGATGGAGACATAATGAACTGTAGTTATAGAACAAATGATATAAAACAGGTAATACACTAAGTGAAACAAACACTTCCTGCCTTTGGGGGACCATCAAGAAAGGATGGAAGTCTGATTAAGGGAGGAAAAGGTGGGTAAATAAAGTATCCTAAACACACAGAGTAGCTATAGGTGTGAATGTTAGGATACAAGACCATGAATTTGTGTGGCAGGAATAAAAAATAATTCAAGATGTGACTAGAGGTTGTACAGGAGGTTGAAAAATAAAGGTTCTTTGGGGCCACCTTGTGGAGGGCCATCCCTTCTTTCAATAAATGTTTCTTGAGGGACTGTAGTAGGCCAGGGACTGGTCTTAGTTCCCCTAGTCCTTAGGAGCTAACAAGAGCCAGCTTTAGTGATGAGTGAGGAGTTTGTGTTCCTGCCTCAGGACCTTTACACAGATCTCCCTGCCATCCCAGTCTCCAGTGTTACCCTTTCCTCCTCCTTTGCCTGGTTAGTTTCTATTCATCCTTTAGAGCTCAGCTTGGAAATTACTTCCTTAAGGAATATGTTCTTGTTTGCCCTACCCAACCCCATTTGCTTAGTTATGAACTTGATATCTTCTTCCTACCACTTGTCCCAATTATAATGAAAATAATTATGTTATTGTTTAATATCTGCTCTATGTTTAATCTCTCTCTTGTTTGCTGCTCTTTCCCGAGCATGGTGTTAGACACATAGTTAGCATGCAATAAATACTTGATAAAAGAATGACTGAAGCGTGTCCATTGAATTTAGCAATAAGCAGTCACTGTTGACCTTGGTGAGACAGTTTCAGAGAAATGGTGGGGGTGGAAGTCAAACTGCAGTGGATTGGGCAGTAAATAGGAAGTGAGGAAACGAAGGCAGTGATGTGTAGACAACTTTTTTTTTTTTTAATTGAAGTATAGTTGATTTATAATGTATCAGTTTCTGGTATACAACAAAGTGATTCATATATATATATATATATATATATATATATATATACACACATATATATATATTCTTCTTCATATTCTTTTCCATTATGTTTTATTACAGGATACTGAATATAGTTCCCCATGCTGTACAGTAGCTCCTGTTGTTTATCTGTTTTATATATAGTAGTGTGTATCTGTTAATCCCAAGCTCCTAATTTATCCCTCCCTGCCTGCCTTTTCCCCTTTGGTAACCATAAGTTTGTTTTTTTTTAGACAGCTTTTTTTTTTTTTTTTGCTGTGCCGCGTGTCTTGAGGCATCTTAGTTCCCCGACCAGGGATTGAACCCACGCCCTTGCAGGGAAAGTGCAGAGTCCTAACCACTGGACCGCCAGGGAATTCCCTATTAGACAACTTTTTTTTTTTTTTAATTTTTTATTTATTTATTTATTTTATTTTTGGCTGTGTTAGGTCTTCGTTTCTGTGCGAGGGCTTTCTCTAGTTGCGGCGAGCAGGGGCCACTCTTCATTGCGGTGCGTGGGCCTCTCACTGTCGCGGCCTCTCTTGTTGTGGAGCACAAGCTCCAGACGCACAGGCTCAGTAGTTGTGGCGCACAGGCTTAGTTGCTCTGCAGCATGTGGGATCCTCCCAGACCAGGGCTCGAACCCGTGTCCCCTGCATCGGCAGACAGATTCTCAGCCACTGCGCCACCAGGGAAGCCCCTAGACAACTTTTTAATATGTGTGACTGTGACGTGGGGAAGCAAGGGTGGTAGCTAGAGGAGAAAGTGGGGTCCAGGTTTGTTTTTTTTTTAATTGGAAAGACTTGAATTTATTTAAATGACAGTTGGAAGGAGCCAGTGGAGAAGGGTGTGGTGGTGGAGACTGTCTTCTGAGAGGTGGGATGGGGTGGAGTCAAAAGTTGAGTTCTGTAGACATTGCGGAGTCTGGGTGAGCCAGCTAAGACTGTGCAGCACACCAGGAAAAGAAGCCAAACACCTGAACTCGGGCTGTGCTGAAGGACAGAGAAGGATTGGAGGGACATTTCAAAGGTGGAACCAGGTGGCTATGAGAGGAGGGAGTAGAGGGTCTTGATTTTTGTGCCCCTAGTGCCTAGCACAGAGCATGTGTTACGTAAGTGTTGAATGGCTTTGAGTTTCTCAAGACTGGAGGGGGACTTCCCTGGTGGCGCAGTGGTTAAGAATCCACCTGCCAGTGCAGGGGACATGGGTTTGAGCCCTGGTCCGGGAAGATCCCACATGCCACGGAGCACCTAAGCCCACGTGCCACAACTACTGGCGCACGGGCACCCAGACCCTGCGCTCCGCAACAAGAGAAGCCACTCCAATGAGAAGCCCACGCGCCGCAACGAAGAGTAGCCCGTGCTCGCCGCAACTAGCGAAAGCCTGTGCACATCAACAAAGACCCAACGCAGCCAAAAATAAATAAATAAAATAAATAAATTTATATTAAAAAAAAAAAAGACTGGAGGGCAGGGCAGGCTCTGGAGGGTGTGGCCATAACAAGTTATCTCTAATATCTTCATAGTGGAAAGTCCTGATTCTTTTTGAATTTTGGAAACAACCAGAGGTCACTCAGAGCCAAGATGTTGAATTGTTGAGTAAGTGGGTGGTCAGGTCAGAGACTATTCCTCGCCAGTTAAAAAGTAAAAGCAAGAAACAAGGTGTCGCTTAAAATAATGAGATTTGCTGGTGGCAGCGTGAAAGCCCTTTCATGTAAGAGTTCCCAAACTCTGGTACTTCCAGAATTTGGAAGATTCATTTGGATATCTGTGTTCATTAAAACCCTCTCACTAAAGGGAACCCTCTTGCACTGTTGGTGGGAATGTAAATTGATACAGCCACTATGGAAAGCAGTATGGAGGTTCCTTTAAAAAACTAAAAACAGAACTACCATATGACCCAGCAATCCCACTACTGGACATATACCCTGAAAAAACCATAATTCAAAAAGAGACATGTACCACAGTGTTCACTGCAGTACTATTTACTATAGCCAGGACATGAAAGCAACCTAAGTGTCCATCGACAGGTGAATGGATAAAGAAGATGTGGCACATATATACAGTGGAATATTACTCAGCCACAAAAAGAAACGAAATTGAGTTATTTATAGTGAGGTGGATGGACCTAGAGTCTGTCATACCTAGTGAAGTAAGTCAGAAAGAGAAACAAATACTGCATGCTAAAACACATACATGAAATCTAAAAAAATGGTTCTGATGAGCCTAGGGGCAGGACAGGAATAAAGATGCAGACATAGAGAATGGACTTGAGGACACAGGGTGGAGGAGGGTAAGCTGGGATGAAGTGAGAGAGTAACATTCACATATATACACTACCAAATGTAAAATAGATAGCTAATGGGAAGTAGCTGCATAGCACAGGGAGATCAGCTCGGTGCTTTGTGACCACTTTAGAGGGGTGGGATAGGGAGGGTGGGAGGGAGGCACAAGAGGGAGGGGATATGGGGATATATGTATATGTGTAGCTGATTCACTTTGTTATACAGCAGAAACTAACACAACATTGTAAAGCAATTATACTCCAATAAAGATGTAAAAATAATAATAATAATATTTTTTAAAAAAAACACCTCACTAATTCACTGTCTCACCCATAACCCAGTTTGAATGAGTGTCTCAGACTTTTCTGCCTTGGACTTTGTGAGGTTGATGGTGCACTGTCCAACCACTGCCACCCAAAAACCACAAAGGCCCCTCCCTCTTGAGAGTCTAGGAAGTTTAGATCCAGGAGGTGATACATGTATGGGAGAGGAGCGGGTGGGTCGAGGCTTTAAAGCCTTCTGCTAGCTCATTTAACTCAACTCTGGGCTATGAGGACAGCTGTCTGTGCCCTGGCTGCCCCAGAATGCCGCCAAGCAATCCTGAAGTGCCCGAAGCCGTGCATTGTCTATTCATGGCCCCTGTGCCTGTAAAACAGGGTCCGGTGACTGTCACTGTGCCTGTGGCAGTCTGGAGTTACCCAGAGAGAACAAAGCCTCACACACGGGACGCACAAGGGAGTCTTGTAACAACCTTGTCCTGCTTCCTAGGGCTGAGTCAGGTACCACAACTTGATCTCAGCTGCCCTTTTATTTCAACAAGTTAGCATCTGAGCCACACCAGGAGTATTGTGCTCTGTCCCTTTTGGAGGGACGTGGACTGACTCTGTGCTACTGCCCATGCTTATCTGTCAGCCTGCACAGCTCTTCCCCATCCTTTTTCAGCCTGTAGTAAATCTTCCCCATCTTTCAAGGCTCAGCTTCCCCTGCAAAGACTTTCCTGGCTCCCCTGAGTGGAATGAGCAGGAACTAGAAAGAGCACAGGCTTTAGAATGGGGCAGACCTTAGTTGGGATGCTAACTCTGCCGCTTGGCCTTTCACCCCCGGCCCCAAGCTTCAGTTCCCTCATCCGTTAAATGAATATAATAATACCTGTCTCACGGGATTGTTTTGAGAATTAAATGAGATTGGGTCTGTGAAAGCATCTAGCACAGTTCTTGGCATATAGGAGGGATTAAATGTTTGTTCTTTCCCTTCTACCCTTGTAATTTCTTTCTCTGAACTAAGATAGCACTTTGCTTCTACCCCTGAAATAACATCTCAGTGAAAAAGTACAATATGGAAGAATGTTTCTTTTCCAGTGGATTTCCTCTTTGAGGAGCAGGGGTAATTTATCCAACAGCCTCCAATGTAGAGCTTGGACCCATGAGTCCAACAAGAGGACCCATGATGTTGGTTGAATGAATGATGGAACCATTGGGGTGATGGAAACTCTGCACAACCAGGGCTTTTGAAGAGTAGGGAAAGGCAGCAACACATGTAAACTAGAGAGGAGAAATTTCTGGGTGCTGGCTGGGGACCACTGTAGGAAAGGCTGACCCGAAAAGAAACAGACTTTGTTCATTTCATCTACTCAGAACTATAAGCAAGGGCTGAAGGAAAGGAAAAGGCAGGTTTTGTTTCAGTAGAAAAAGGAACAACCAGAACCGTTTTTTAAAAAGTCTCATTTTTTAAAATGAGGCTACTTTTGAGGCCAGGAATTCCCTGTGGTGGGGAGATGAACAGCTGGATGAGCGCTCACCAGGGATCTTATGGAGGAGGGAACTGTGCATCCAGCAGAGCATCGCCCAGCCCTTTCAGTATGATAGTCCGTTAACTTGGTCTTCTTCTACATGGTAGGAATCCCATCCCTGCACCCCTGCTTCTTCGGCCTCTGAACCCCTTGGTTTTGTGTGCAGGTGAAGATGCCTGGAGGTGTCGGGGCTGTGGAGACCATGTCGCTCTGAACCAGAGGTTGTACAGGACTGTCAGTGAAGCCTGGCACAGCTCCTGCTTCCGGTAAGTGGGTCCACACCCCTGTCTTTGCCAGTGCACTGTGGGCCAGGCACTATTTCACCTTCTGGAACATACAAAACAAGCTTCCTACTAGAGAGTTTCCATTTTGGGGGAGCTCAGGGAGCAAAGGGATATGCCCAGGAAGAGCACGTGAGCAAACACCAGGTGAAAGTGGAAGAGCCACACATGGGCCGGGTGCAGCTAGAGGTGGGGGGTTTGGGATGGGAGGAGACCTTTCCGGGGTGTCCCAGCACCCTCACTTTATAGGTGAGGAGACTGAGGCCGAGAAAGAGCAACTTTCCCACACCTGCACTGCTGATTACGCAGTTGCCTCAAGGGTTGTTTGTAGTGCAGCTGGCAGAGCCAGCTCTTCTTCACCACGGGATGCCTCCCTAGTTTCCTGCTTTTTGTTACTAACTTTATTATAGCTCTTAGATTATTGTTTGGAGGCAGCTCAGTTTCTTGAAAATAACACAGACTTTAATGTCAGATTTGTTCCTCTTCTCTGAGACTCTGTTTCCTCATCAGGAAAATAAAGGTGTTAATCATCTCTGTCACAGACTTGTTGAAATTGAATGAAGTCATATATGCCAAGGGTCCAGCTCATGGTAGGCACCCACTGAATGGTTGGAATCCTTGAGAGTGGGAGCTTGTCTTTGTATTCTACAGAGCATAACACAGCGCCTGGCCTGCAGTCATTCCTCGTCGGAGGCTGGTTGGGCATTTGTGGCCTCCCGTGGTCTGAAGTGGCAGGGCCGTGCTCAGATCTGAGAATGAGACAGACCGTAGACGGGCACCATGTGCTGTAAACTCCAGCTCCCACACACAGCTCATGTTGCAAAGCATCCCCTGTGCTGATATCAAGAAATTTAATTGACCTTTAAGCACTTGTCTCCACCCAGGGAATTACGTGGGGTGTTGGCCTGGAGAGCTCTGGCCTCTGGAAGAGTTGGATCATTTTTCTGCCCTTTCAGCTCTAACTCAGAGCTCTCCAGTCTTCTCTGTGAATCTGATTGCTTTGGTTACTCCTCCTTGGTTACCCTCAGGGAATTTGATTCCACTTTTACTTTGCCTTTTAGTAAGATAGGAGCAGAGTATCAGAGCTGCAGGGGCCTCTGGCTAGTCTTTTCATTTTACAACTGAGGCAAACAAGCAGCATCAGAACCCAAAGAGTTCCCAGACTGAGGCTCTCCTTGGCCTCCAAACCATACAGTTGTATTTGTTCCTGCTGTTTTCCCATTTGTATGAATATCTTCTAACCAGAATAAGCAGGAATGGGTAGAACAAGCCAATCTTTGGGATTTCTGGATTCTCCTATAACTAGAAGAACCACCTACTATATGATACAACTCCTTCATATCACAGGTGCGAGGCCTGAAACCAAAAAGTCAAAAAGTTAGACAGGCCATGGATGAAAAGAGCTGGCCCTAGAACTGAAGATGCTAGCCTGTTAGAGTGCACTGTGTATGTGTGTGTGTGTGTGTGTGTGTGTGTGTATAAAAGAGACAGACACACAAATACATGCTCATAAAGAAGTAAGGCACGTTATTCTGGTGGGAAAGAGTTCAGGCTATGGAAGAGACTGTCTGGTTTCAAATCCTGGCTTTGCAGTTTATTAACTGACCGTAGGTGACTTCCCTGAACTTCAGGTACCTCATCTGTAAAATAGGGATAAGAATAGTAGTCATCCCACAAGGTTGTTCAGGAGGATTAAATGTGATAACCTATGTAAAGTCCCTAGCATAGCATCTGACACGTAGAAAATCTTTAATAATCATCAGTTGTCACTTTATGTTATATTGTGAATGTGTGTCTATATACACCTACATGCATACGTGTATTTCTCTTAACCCACTCATTGGTCATCTGATGTGGAGCCTTGGGGATTAAGGTTAACTTTGAACCACCCTGGCACAGTTAAATCAAAGATCATGCCTATGGGGGAAGCAGAGCATCTCGGTTCAGTCTCTTATTTGCAGCTTTGCCTCAAGGATGGAGTCTTTCTGATCCAGCTCTACTGAAAGGATGCATCTCCTGACTCCTGAGCTTTCCCACGAAAACTGGATGTCATGGAGCCCTCAGATGGAGCCTGGTGATTTGCCCTGGGGAGGCTGGCTGCTTTGGAGCCAATTTGACTTTTTCCCAAATTGGAGGAATATCTTCAGGGCTGGGAAGGATTGTACTTGTCTGGCCCCAGAAGTGACCTGGGTTATGAGGAGCCTGAGGCATTCGCCTGAATAGTCTTTTAAGGTCACTTCCACCCCAGCTTATCAGTGATTCTCTGATGAATTCAGAGTGTCTGGGTGCAGGCCTGCTAGAAGTAGGACCCTCCTTACGTGCTACCCAAAGTAATTCATTCTTCTTGACTCCCTTCCGGCCTCGCTCTTACCCAGCTGGGCTCCAGTTACAATAAAGGAAATGACTTTTCTTCTCCCCTTCCCCCATACCTTTGTTTTCCTAGTCACAGGGTGGGGCTGGATATTGAATGGAGAAATTGCTGGGGTAAGGCTCAAACTCCTCCCCTCGCCTTCTCCTTACACTAGCCCATCCCCTGTCTGCAGCCACATCCGTAATCTTGCCTCTTGCCTCCCATAGCCTCCTGGCGGATTCTCAGGTGCCCAGACAATAGGAAGCCACTTAAGGCTGGGACCTGGGGCTGTACTTTGGAGGCCAGCTAATGTACCTCCTGGAAGTCTGTAATTGTGCTGGTGCAGTTGGGCGCCCAGCCAGGATCTCTCTGATCTCTGGATGCTTGGCTGACCAGCCCTCCCACTTCCTCTCCTCAGCCTTCTCAGTGGGCCTGTTTGGACTCCGTACCTCTGGCCTTCCTTCTTGAGCAGTGCCGTTGGTTCTAGAGCTGGGGCCATTCTCTCTGAAGCTCTCAGGAACTGGCTCCCTCTCGCTGGGGGAGGCCAGGAAAGCAGCCGGACTGCACATTGTTTGTAGTTGAGGTTAAAATGAGAAGCTGTGAATGGTGACCTGGTCTCTTGGCATGTTGGCAAACCAGGGAAACTTGACGAGTTTTCTGATGATTGTCCTTGATTGTCCTTTCCCCCTAGTCAGAGGTGTTTGACCAAGGAGGAAAGATTGTGGGAGGAGGGAAAAACTGCCTCTATTAGTCTTTATGGCCCCTACCTGGAACTCTGTTGTTTGACCCGATTCCTGACAGCATTATCACAGGGGAAACTCTACCATTCTTAAGGCTCCTGGGAACTTTCAGGGCCTCCTTTCTCCGGATCGCAAACAGCTTTCTCTTTTGAGAAGTGTTTCCTAATGGCAATGCTCTGGAAAAGGGATGATGCAGATAGAAAGCTGTTATCACTTCATCAAGCTACAGACCATTTCCTCTAAATTTGTGACTCCAGGAAAGGCCAGTGAAGAAGTCACACAGGTAGCGACCGAGACTGTGGTATAATGGGCTGGCTGACGACAGTATTTTCTGCGGTGCTGAAAGCTGTGCTCATTTTCTCACCCACATCCCCATCCAAACAAGCGCAGTAGAATGATAATTACAGTAACAGGTACCATTTATTGAGTGCTTACTCTGCACCAGACATTGTCCTAAGCATATGTCATGTACATTATCTCATTTAATTCCTACAACAACCTAATAATGGTGGTACTGGTCTTAACCTATTTTACAAATATAGGGAAATGGAGGTTACTTGCAACAGTCGCAGAGCTAGTAACTGGCATAGCTGGGATTTGAACCCAGGCATCCTGACTCCTTGCTTATCAGAGTCTTTGCATTCCTGACTAGGGCAGTCATTTACCCTCCCTGAGGCTCGGTTTCCTCTTCTGTACCTTCAGGGTGAAAAGAAATCACCCTCCACACACTGGTGGTGTCAGATAGCACTGAAGGACATTGGTTCAAAGGCTTCATGAACTCTCTAGTGTCAATAAACATGCTGTTAAATTTCTCCTGGGTCTCTGGCTCCTGGCGTGGGAGTCAGTGGAGCAACCCTGCCCTCTGCTGTTGTACTGTTGGTGTTGCTGTCCCGTTTATTGACCCAAAAGCTTTTGATTCTAGTTTGTCTAGTTTATCTCTAAGGAAACAGCCAGCCAGCAGGTCATTAAGGCTGGCTGCTGGACAGGGGCCTGGGGCCTGCCCACAGAGAAGGGGAAGGACAAACACCTGGGCCTTCTTCTGCCCCCACAAGGGACTCCAGCATGAACAGAGTGGGACTTCTAATATGTAGCAGCGCCTTGTGACCTTCAGTGTGCCTTAATCCTGCTCTGTTCTTTGGAAAAAGAAAACTAAGACCCTGTAGAAGCCCCACATTGGCTGTCCAGGGCAGAGATGGAGAGATGGAGGGGGTGGGGCTGGGGCCAGGGATGGACGACTGATAATTTACTAAGCATTGTATTGGGAGTTTCGCTTAGATTATCTGATTCAACCCTCATGGTAACCCTACAACCTCATTTTATACAGGAAGGCCCAGAAAGGTAGAGTAACTTGCCCAGGGTCACACAGAGCTGACACTCGGAAGTTAGGTCTCTCTGGCTCCAAAGAAGGGTCTTCTTTCCACTGTGACTCCCACGAAAGAACAATAGACCTGGAGTCAAAAGACCTGGATTTGAGCCTTAGCTGAGCCAGGCCAGCTGTGTAACTGTGGGCAAGTTCCTTAGCTGTGATGAACCGCAGTTTCCTATCTCTAAGATGGTGAAAGTAACCCACCTCATGAAGTCGTTGTGAGGATCACGGAGGTAACAGATCAGAGAGCATTAAGATGGGGTGATGTAAAGGGTCAGCAGCAGCACGTAGCAACACTGTGCTCCTGAGCCATTCTCATTTCATTTTGAGCATCATCTACTGTATTAAAGCACCCAGTTAGCTGCTGTCAGGGACACAGATTGGACCTACTGGTCATATCTCCCAGCTGGTTCCCTCAGACAGCTGAAAAACAGGTCAAAACTTGGAGCGTTCCTAATAGTGGGCTGTAGTCTTGCTTCCATTCTGTCTGTCCCTTGGAACATTCCCTTGGGGGTGTCCCAGAGGATAGACTCAGCGGTCCATCCACCGGCCACTCTTCAGTCCTCATCTTGTATGGCCTCCCAAGCTGCCCTGGAGGTAGTCAGGTGAATCAGAGTTTGCAGTCAGGCTGCTTGAGTTTCCATCCCAGCTCCTCATGAGTCACCGCCTTAACCTTTCTTTGCCACAGCTTCCTCATCTATAAAAGAGTGAAATGGTTCCTATCTCAAAAGGTTGTTGTGCAGGGGCTTCCCTGGTGGCACAGTGGTTGAGAGTCTGCCTGCCGATGCAGGGGATATGGGTTTGTGCCCCGGTCCGGGAAGACCCCACATGCCGTGGAGCGGCTAGGCCCATGAGCCATGGCCGCTGAGCCTGCGCGTCCAGAGCCTGTGCTCCACAATGGGAGAGGCCACAACAGTGAGAGGCCCGTGTACCTCAAAAAAAAAAAAAAATTTGTTGTGCAGACTAAATTTGAACATGTATTCAAAGCCCTCAGCAGAGTGCCTGGCCGTAATTAAGACTTAATATATGTTAGCGTTTAATGTCTCGGTCACTCTTTTTTTATATATAAATTTATTTATTTTATTTATTTATTTTCGGCTGCATTGGGCCTTCGTTGCTGCGCGGGCTCTCTCCAGCCGCAGCAAGCGGGGGCCACTCCTTGTTGCGGTGCGCGGGCTTCTCATTGCGGTGGCTTCCCTCTCTGTGGAGCACGGGCTCCAGGTGCGCGGGCCTCAGCAGTTGCGGCATGCAGGCTCAGTGGTTGTGGCTCACGGGCTCTAGAGCACAGGCTCAATAGCCGTGGCGCACGGGCCTAGCTGCTCCGCGGCATGTGGGATCCTCCCGGACCAGGGATCGAACCCGTGTCCTCTGCATTGGCAGGCAGCCTGTCAACCGCTGCACCACCTGGGAATCCCTCGGTCACTCTTGAAACATTCCCCTCCCTTGGCTTCCCTGACATTCCATGCCCCCCCTCGTTTTCTCCCACTCCTCTGGTCATTCCAGTTTGCTTACCCCCGTCTATCCAGCTCTGAAACATTGCCGTTCCTCCAGGTGAGCTCACTGTTCCCTCCCTGGGCAGTCTCACGCATCCCCATGGCTCCTGTCCTCCACACGCTGATGACCACATACTCCACATACTGATGGAATCGGTGTGCAGTCCAGACCTCTCCACTGAGTTCTAGACTAGCTATCCTGCTGTCAACTTCACATGTCCATTTGGAGGTCTTGCAGGCATCTCAGACCCAGCTGGGCCTTCAGTCTTCCCCCAATAACTGGCTCCTTTTCCATCGTAACCTGTCCCGTTGAATGGCGTCACCATCCACCCACTGCCCAAGCCAGAACCCAGGTGTCCTTTGCTATACCTCTTCTTTCTCATCCTTATATCCAAGCCTGTCAGTTTTATCTCCAGATTATACTTTGAATACGTCCACTTCTTTCCATTTCTCCTATCACCACCATGTTCCAGGTTACCATCATCCCTCACCTGATGACCACAGTAGCCTTTTTTTTTTCACAGTAGCCTTCTAACTGTCCATGGTCACTCTGGACCCCCAGTACATTCTCCACAGAGCCACCAGAGTGAGTGATCTTTAAAAAGAAAAAAAATCTGACCACGTCACACTCTGTCATCTCTCTGCCCTCATACACTTCAACGACTCTCCAGCATTCTTGAATAAAGGCCAAAGTCCTTTCTGTGGCCTGTAGAGTTCCCCGTGGTCTGGCCTCACCCCATAGCCTCCCGTTTCCTCTACTTCAGTCTTGCTGCTCTTCACAGGTCCAAAACTCGCCCTTCTTCCTTTTGACAAGGACTTTGATCCTGCTGCCTCTGCCTGGAATGCTCTCTCACCCTCTTTTCGCCTAGTGAACACCTGCTCATCCTTCAGGTCTTTACCTGGATGAGGAACGGATGTCTCAGGGAAATAGTTACAGAATAGGTTGTGGCCCTTGTTTTATGCTTTCATAGACCTTCCCTTGAAGCTTTTTTTGTGGGTTTAATCTCACATTTATTCATTTGCTCATCTCCTTAGTGACATCCTGAGGTCTCTAATATGCTAGCATAACTTGGTCAGGGACCACAGGGTTTTTTGCCCCTTATGTGTCACCATTGAGCACATGTTGGCATGGGAGGGATATTTGTTGAATGAATTGCCTGGGGTGGCCAAGAGATGTGATGAAAGTGAGGCCTTTCCCTGCCCTTCCCCTTCCCCACATCCTTCCCTTAGCAGCCACCGTGGTTGCAGTTACTGTAAATGGCAGGGAGGAATTGGTTCCGGACATTGGGTTATTTGGGACAATTGCCTACAAGTGTCGAGTGAAAAGTGAAAGATTTTCTTCTGCCCCCAAAGGAGCCAAAGAGGCTGACCCAGGAGTCCTCCTGTCCAGCAGCAGGTCTTGAGCTGTACTCTGTATGTACAGTCCAGACAGGAGCAAGCCCTGGAGAGAGAAAGAGAAAGGTTGAACTATGGCCCAAACTAGTTATGAGCTGTCCTGAAATCTGACAAATCCCAATTCTAATCGCAAGTTTTAAAATGTATTTGTTTTTCAAATTTTTAGAAATCTTTGAAGGATGGCATTAGCTAAAGATGCCCATTGAATATAAGGTGGGGGAAAAAAAGTATCTTTTACTTGTGGGTGATTTATGGCAGGGAGGGGGTGGATGGTTTGGCGATTCCCCAAGAACCTGGAAATGAAGTTTGTCCTCTGGGAGTTAAACTAGTTGGATCTGTGTGTAACAAGAGCAGTATTGTGTGGTAGTTAAGAAAGACTCTAGAACCAGATTGCTTGGGTTCGAATCCTGGTCCTGCCATTTATTAGCTGTGCACCTTGGGCAAGTTACTTACCCTTTCTGTGCTTTCTTTCCTCATCTATGAAATGGAGAAAGTAGCCTAGTGCCTGCCTCGTCATGTTATTGTGAGGGGTGAGTGAGTGAAGCCATGCGTGGCCCTGGTGGGACCAGGGCTTGCAGAGTGAGTGCCCATGACTGTTAGCCATTTGTTAGTAGCTCCCAGGGAGCCCAGTGTCTGCCTGGGCTGAATAGTACATGAATTGGTGATTGTTACATATCTAAAGAAGTAATGATTTTTTTTCAATTAAAAATTAGTTTAAAAACCAGTAGAATAATGAGTGGCCTACAGTGAAACAGTAAGTGAAAAGTCAGGCAAAACTAGAAGTATGTCCACATAGAGATACTGAATCTGGGTTTAGTCACCAGAAGGGCGTTCTTTGTTGTAGGCGGGGCTGGTTTGGCTAGCTCATGGCTGCCAGAATGAAATTTCTCTCCATGGCTCCTCATTTACCTGTATTTTTTTTTTTTTTTTTTTTTTTTTGCGGTACGTGGGCCTCTCACTGTTGTGGCCTCTCCCATTGCGGAGCACAGGCTCCGGACGCGCAGGCCCAGCGGCCATGGCTCACGGGCCCAGCCGCTCCACGGCACATGGGATCTTCCCGGACCAGGGCACGAACCCGTGTCCCCTGCATCGGCAGGTGGACTCTCAACCACTGCGCCACCAGGGAAGCCCTATTTCCCTGTATTTTAAGTCCATACTCACAGTGCAGCCTTCTGATGCCTAACTCGGCTTCCTGGGATTCTTGATGACAGGAAGGATCAGGGAGCAGCACCTGTACAGGAGATGTGATGTTCTGATTTCAAGTGCCAATTCATAAATGGACAGAGGTTAATAAATGGTTAGGGTAGACACATCCTAGAATGTCTGCACCTCTCTGGATACTATGAAATCCTGTTCCTGGACCTAAAAGGTCAAAAATGAGGCCTGAATTAGGGTCCTGGATTCACCAAGGTGACCCTAGCCTTGGAGAGGTCTCTGGGCGTTCAGCCAGTCAGCGTTTCTCTGACCACAGCCCTTCAGCATTGACCTACTGGTGTAGAATGTTTTGCTCACCTAACTCCTTCCTCTTACAGAGGAAGAAATGGAAGCCCAGAGATGTTTAATGGCTTGCCTTAGATCACACAGCAAGTTTGTTGTCAGCCAGGTTAGATTTTCAGGTCTTCTCTGCCAGACATTTCCTGGAGATTTGTCAAGGTATCCAAAGCACTCTTTCCCCGTGCAGTCAGGGGAAGAATGTGTAAACACAGCATTTGACACTGAATGTTAAACATTCAGTTTTCTAATATTAGTGTTACAGAGCAACAGTGGATAATTATCTACAAGGGGTTGTGACCCTGTTCTTTTACAGCTCATGCAGGCAAATCTCAGGTGTTAAAAGGACCACCTCGGTGGAGACGTGGCCTGAGGATGAAGCCGTGGTCTGCTGTTAGTGAACACTAGTTGGCCAGCAGGCTTCAGTGGACGTACACACAGCCAGCTGTGGACTTGAGACAAATGCCCGTTCAGGGAGAGGAACTGGCAGCTAAGGACCAGCACTCTCTTTGGTGTCTCAGGCTTTGTGTTTTCTTCATTGGGAGCCTCTGCTTGCTTAAATACCTCTGATAACTCCTCACCACCTGTGGGTGGCCTGGCTCTTGGTGGTCTGCCGTGCCCTCTTCCCCCATCCCAGCCTCCCCTCTGCTTGCTCTTCACATGCGCCCTGCGCTGTGGCGGATGGACCTTCCTCTGTTCCGCCTCAGTGCTTTTGCACATGTTGTTCCTTCAGGTGGAATGCCTCTTGTCTGCCTGGCAATCAGCCTGTTAGACTCAGCCTATGCAGCCAGTCCTCTGTGGAGGAGCCTCCCTGAATGCACCCACACTCCTCCCCACCAATCAGAGGAGCCTTTTTCTCTCTCTTTGTTACTCTCCTTGTATAACCTCAGTCGTGGCCCTGTCAGTATCTGTTTACACGTCTAACATCACTCTCGGAGTATGAAATTCTCTGAGTCCGGAGCCACATCCAGTTCATCTTTGTTTCCCAGAGCTCGGCAGAGTGCCAAGAACGCAGCGGGCACTCAGTGCTTGTTGGGCGAATCATGTTTTTATTGAACAATGATCTTTCTCTTTTGACACTTGGATAAAGCCCTTCCAGTGCACATCATCCCCATATCTTTGTTCTGCAGTATTCTCCCAGGCAAGAGCTCTTCTTCTGAAATGGGGGCATAGAATAAGACCTCTGTCTATAAATGTCATTCTGAAGTCTAAAACCAGCAATGCTGCAGCCTTGAGGGATGGCATGCCTTCTGCACTGCCCAGCCCACTGTGCTAATTTGCCTTGTAGTTTTCCGGCAAGGGCTAGAATCCCTCCTCGCTTGGGCAGTGCTGGAAGGGTGCTAACAAGTCCTCTGTCTCCACACTCCTCCCTATTACCAGGAGAAACCTCCCAGTATCTCAAGCCAGGTTTGAATTAGGGTGGTTTTCTTCTACGTGTCAGTCACCTTCTGGTCCTGCCTCGCTGAAGCGGCCCGATGGTGATTCTGGTTAGAACGGGGGTGCCGCACTCCGCTCCCATCAGTAGCACTGACTCTTGCAGCAGCACCGGCTGTTTTTGTTTTTGTCAGCCCTTGCGTTTTGTTTTGTTAACTTGTTTCAGTTCCAAAGGCTGCCTTTTCATGAGAAGACCCTATATTCTGGATTCACCTTTTCCCACTGTACCTTGAGCAACACTGCGGTGTCAGTGAGGAAAAGACAGGCAGCTACTGTGTGTTACACGTAGTAAGAACAGCGCCAGGAGGATGGAAGTACCCAGCGAGCCAAGGCTGTACAGAATGTCAGCCACCAAACATTTCTGTACTTAAGCTGCATCCAGAATAAGAAGATGAACAAGCTGCCCTGCAGTCATTTCCTCATTTGTAACAAGGGGATGCTAGTGATTTGTGCTGCCTGCTTCTCAGGGTTCGTGTGAGAGTAGAGTGGAATCAAGTGGAAGAGCACACAGGAAAGAGGAAAGCGGTGGTTTCAGCTTTCAGTCTGCATCAGAAACACCGGGGCTTCTATAAAATGCAATACTTGGGCTCGCTCTCAGCAATTATTATTATATCAGCCTGGGGTAGGTCCAGGAATCATCACTTTCAACAAGCTGCCCAGGGGTGTCCGATGCCACAGTTCTTTCGACCAAACTTAAAAACACCGCTGTAAATCAAATAGCAAGCATAAAATAGTTATTTGAGGCAACTTTAGTGTCTTGGACCTGGAATCCAAAGTCTTGGGTTAAATCCCAGCTCTGCCAATTCCTAGACCTGTAACGTTGAATGACCTTCTCTTTGGACTTCAGTTCTTCATACATAACAAGGAGATGACATCCCAACCTCACAGGGTTATGAGAATTAAATGAAAGTGTATGAGCACAAGCCCACCCCAGTGCGGGGCTCATAGAACTCAGTCAGTGTTTTTTACAGAAAGGGAAGTGTTTTTTACAGAAAGGGAGCCAAGTGTCCACGACTTCTGGAATGTGGTGTCGTGTTAACAAACATGGGGCAAAAGACAGTCCTTGGCATCCAGCTTAATCAGGTATCCTGGAAATCTGGAGAGAACCTTAGAGATATAGTCCAGTCCCTTGAAACTCGGAAGGGAGTGTAGAAAGCCCAAGATGTATGAGGGTACCCAGTCACATGAAATGTGTTTAGATTTTCAGACTGGAAAAATTATTTCCTAACATTTTGAAGGAAGAAAAAGCAGGGAGACCTTATTGGCACAGCAACAGTTAGTTACTTTTGAGAAACCGTGGAGATGGGGTAATACCCCAAGTATAGTTTGTTCCATACCTGCCGTGTACCAGGCATTGGGGATCTAATAGTGAAATAAGAATGGAGGTCTCTAACTGGCCCAGTTTTCAAAAAGGAGGAAAAAAGGAGATCCTGGAAAAAGTGAACTTAGAATTCTTCTGACTTGATTCCTTCACAGAATTCTGAATGGGATTTTGTGGACAAATTCTGGTGGAATTCTGTGGAATTTTGCAGATGATGGAATAGGTGTACAGTGAGCATTTAGGGAGGGGGCTGATCACGAGGATTCAGCAGTGGTGGATCAGTCATGACTGTTAGACCTGACTTCAGGTTTTCACTGGGTTGTTGGTCACGAGACCCTCTTGATTTCCACAAGGCAATTGCTTTCATGATATCCTGACAATAAGAATGTGGGCAGAAAATCTAGAGAAATCAGATGGAGGAGTTCAGCATACCCAGCACTTTGGGCCCCTGGGTAGGTGTTGGAGAGCCTGGATTCCTGAATGCCTCATTAGGGTTCCTGTTGAAGAAGGGGCATGGGATTGGAGGTCAGCAAACCCGACTTTTAATCTCAGTCCTGCACTTCCCCGCAGTAACCTTGGATGGATTACCTAACATCCCTCGGCTTTCCTTGCCCTGTCTGTGCTGTACGTACTCCTTTCAAGGTTGTTGCAGGGACTAACCTGGATGATGAGCATAAAAGCCCTTTGTAAATTGAAAACGCATTGTAAACCTTAATTATCACCACTCTAGAAGTTGCTCGTAATGGGGGTCCTGAATCATTTACTAGGCATCTGCGAATGTCAGGTGTGGGCCCGATGTGGGCCTCATGTATTCGATCTGGAGGTAGACAGGTACGGGCTCCGAGCCCCTCCTGTGTGTGATGTGCTTGGGGATGCGTCAAGGAAACCCTTTCCAGAGGACACTAAGTGCTCTTTTGGAGGTGGGCCTGGAAGAAGGAGGAGAAAGAGGCTTCCCTGGTGGCGCAGTGGTTAAGAATCGCCTGCCAATACAGGGACACGAGTTTAAGCCCTGGTCCGGGAAGATCCCACATGCCGTGGAGCAACTAAGCCTATGTGCCACAACTACTGAGCCTGTGCTCTAGAGCCCGCGAGCCACAACTGCTGAGCCCATGCTCTGCAGCAAGAGAAGCTACCACACTGAGAAGCCTGCACACTGCAACGAAGAGTAGCCCCCACTCACCGCAACTAGAGAAAGCCTGCGTGCAGCAACGAAGACCCAACGCAGCCAAAAATAAATTAATTAATTAAAAAAAAAAAAAGAAAAGAAGGAGACAGTCACCAGCTGGAGGTGGAGGAGGCTGCAGGAGCTAAGGGAGCAAAGGCTTGGGGACTGCCTAGGGAGAGCCTACGTGTCTGGGTCAGGAAGTAGAGTGGGGCAGGAGGTGGCCAGAGTGGTGACCCCAGGAGGGAAGCCAGAGAGACAGCCCTGGGGGTCCCAAGTGCAGGGCACCCAAGCAAGCTTTGCCTCTGGACAGGAGCACTAGGAAAAACACGTGAGGAGGTGTTTACTCTAAACCATGGGACTTTTTTTTTTTTTTAGCTGCCCTGGGTCTTTGTTGTGACACGTGGGTTTCTCTTCATTGCGGCAAGCTGGCTTCTCTAGTTATGGTTCACGGGCTTCTCTAGGTGTGGCGCACGGGCTCCAGAGTTCATGGGCTCAGTAGTTGCGGTGCACAGCCTTAGCTGCCCCGCAGCATGTGGGATCTTAGTTCCCTGACCAGGGATCGAACCCGTATCCCCTGCATTGGAAGGTGGATTCTTTTTGTTTCCTTTTTTTTTTTTCTCTTCATTGCTGTGTGCGGGCTTTCTCTAGTTGTGGTGAGCAGGGGCTACTCTTCGTTGCGATGCACGGGCTTCTTATTGTTGTGGCTTCTCTTGTTGCAGAGCACGGGCTCTAGGCATGCAGGCTTCGTAGTTATGGCAAGTGGGCTCAGTAGTTGTGGCTCGTGGGCTCTAGAGCTCAGGCTCAGTAGTTGTAGCGCATGGGCTTAGTTGCTCTGCGGCATGTGGGATCTTCCCGGGCCAGGGCTCGAACCCGTGTCCCTTGCATTGGCAGGCAGATTCTTAACCACTGCACCACCAGAGAAGCCCAGAAGGTGGATTCTTAACCACTGTGCCACCAGGGAGGCCCCTACCTCATTATTTTTAACATCTGCGTAGTATTCTGTCACATGGAAGTGAGATTGCATGTAGCCCATCCCTGCCGATGGACACATGGATTGTTCCTCATCTTTCAGCATGAAACCATGCTGGACACAGGTGTTGGCATGTTTGTAGGAGTATTTCTCTGGGCAAAATTTCTATCAGTAGACTTGCTGGGACCCTCATCTGACTGCTGCTGTAGTATGGAAAGTAAGCTGGAATTGAAGGGGAGCAGAGGCAAGACAAACAGCAGATGGGGATGGCGCCGCTCCCTTTCCAAGGTCCCCGAGCTCCCGTCCCTGGATGGAGTCCTCCCGGCCAGTAGAGGGCCCCACACGGACACAGTTCCTTGGGCTTGAGGTTATCCGACCAGAGCTGCCTTCTGAGAAGAGGCTGGGGTGATTCATTCGTTCACCACTGCTCCCCAGAGCACTCACTTGGGGCCACCAGCCCTGAAGGCTGTCCTTGCCAGCCTCGCAGCCGCCTTGAAGCCCAGTGTCTCAGCTGGTTCCGAGGAGTCGGTTTGCTGGGCTCTCCGCCAGGTTTCCAACTTGTGAAATGTGCAGGAGATTAGTACCTCCCCTGCCATCTTATCCCGTCCATCACTGCCAGTCCAAGGATCCCTGCAGTTGCCTCTGGCAGCCGCAGCCTCTGAATCCTGTGCCAGCTGCTCTGGTACCTAGAAGAGCAGCTTTCCACCCAGAACCAGTATCCAGGGGCAGGGGGTAGAAGTACAGCCTCCATTGTGACCTCCCGCCTCCCAGTTCTGGGGGGGTTGGAGCCCTTTGAAGTTGGCCCTGAGGAGCCACACGCTTGGGGCTGATCGGCCAGCGGCTTCTCACGTCTGGTGGTTTCGCGTCCTTCATGGTTCCTCCTGCGGTCTGGATTTATGGGGGTCAAGTGGACTCCACCTTGGAGGGGCCTCCGCTTCAGGTCAGCACTGGGGGAGGCGGCCGCACCTCTTCTAGGGGGAGGCAGTTTTATGGCATTGAGAGGTCCTTACACTAGTTCCCCACACACCCACCCACCCACTGAGTCCTTTGTGAGGGGAGTAGGGGGGATGGAGAGCGCCTGCAGCCTCCTGCTCGCATTCCTAGACACCGACTCACTGCACCCGCCGCCGCTGGAACAGCAGAGCTGTGTGAAATGTCAAGAGGAGTTATGCTCATGGGCTCCCTGGCCCCGTCTCTTTGTGGCTTGCATTTTCTTCCATCCGTACTCTGTTCATCAGATGGAAATCAGAGGGTGCAATTAGAAGATAATTTGCTAGTTCCAGACTTAATTTGGGGCCCCCTTCTTGCCTGATCGAATTACAGGGGAACATAATAGATTTTTGGTGAGAAATAGTTGGCTCTGTCGCTGGAAGAAAGAGAGCTCCCAGCTCTCAGCTGGGCCGGCCTTTCAGTATCCTGTGTGTTGTTCCCCCAACCCTTCCACTCTGCCCCACCTCCTCTGTGGCTCTTGTGTGGCCCCCAGGCAAGAATCCTGATCCCCCCAGGGCCAGCTCAAGAGGTTTAAACTCAACTTGAGACCCAAGGAAAACAAGGAGCCCTCTGCAACCTCACAGGGCTGAAAAACATTGAAGCTGGCAGCTATTTAGAGACCTCACCAAGGCCGAGACAGAGGCAGCGACTTGCTGAAGGCCACATAGCTAGCCCATAGTGGTAGTAACAATAGTCTTAATGATATTAGCAGCTAACATTTATCAACCCTTAATGTGTTCCAGACTCTGTGCCAAGGGCTTATGTGCAGTGCCTTGTCGTATTCAAACCCAGACAGTCTGGCTGTGGGCCCAGGCTGGGCTCCAGCATAGCAATGGTAGAGCTCAGGTTCAACAGCCTGGGTTCAAATCCTGGCTTCACCTCTCACGTGTACAACTGGGTGACCTCAGGCAAGGGATTTAAACTCTCAGTACCTCTGTTCCTTCCTCTGTAAAAAGGGGGAGATCACAGGACTGCCAGCTGGTGTGGGTTAAAATTCATTTCTGCTTGTAAGTGCTGCGCGT
Source organism: Physeter macrocephalus (assembly GCF_002837175.3). NCBI lineage: Eukaryota > Metazoa > Chordata > Mammalia > Artiodactyla > Physeteridae > Physeter > Physeter macrocephalus. The sequence goes on along the minus strand of NC_041232.1, from coordinate 3,966,295 downwards.
AGGGCTTGGGACAGGGTGAGTGAGGGTGAGCGCTCTTCCAGTGCTCACTGCCTGCTGGCTGCCTCTGGGGCTGGAGTGTGGGGTCTGTGTGGCAGGAGATAGACGTGGCTGAGTTCTGCAATAATGCCAAAGGCTGGTCTTCATGATTAGAGGCCGGAAACAGTGTGGTTGAGTGTGCTGCCTGTGGAGCAGTGGTCAGCAGACTAGCCCACCGCCTGTTTTTGTATGGCCTGTGATTTTTACATTTTTAAGTGGTTGAGGGGGGGAAGCAAAAGAATATTTTGTGGCACATGAAACTAACATGAAATTCAAATTTCAGTGTCCATAAATAAAGTTTTATTGGAACAGAGACACATCCGTTTGTTTACATTTTATATATGGCCACTTTCGTGCTGCAGTGACAGAGTCTGTATTCGTGTAAGCCTGCAAAGCCTAAAATGTTTGCTCTCTGGCCCTTTACAGAAAAAGTGTCCCAACCCCAGCTCTTACTGGATTTGAAACCCAGCTCCCCCACTTACCAGCTCTTTGTCGTCAGGCTAGTGACACAACCATTCAAAACCTCAGTTCCATCATCTGTTAAATGGGGGTGATAGCATCTACCCTGTAGATTGGCCATTTAAGTACGATAGATAACAGATGCAGAGCACTTAACACAGGTCCTGGAACGTCCTAAATGCTACCTTATAACAGGGTGCAAACACCCTCTCTTATCACACTCGTTGTTATCCCTGTGCCCAGTCAGTAGAGGAATGGGAAAAGGCTCCCTTGACACCCAGCCACCACCTTCACCACAGGCTTTCCTGTCACAGTGACAGGGTGACTTCAGTGGAGAGGAGTGTGTGCCTGGTGGGAAAGAGCTGGTGTCGCTCCCTCAAGTCCAGCAATGAGGTCTGGACGTGCCTTCGTCTTCTGGGGCTCTCCCAGTGGTGTGCCCTTGTTTGGTCAGTCCTGCAGCTGGGCCTCCTCAGGCAGGCCCCACTCCAGATACCTGGCCAATCATCCCCACAGACACCGTGGGCCTTGTCCTCCATCGTGCCCTGTTTTTCAGTTTGAGAAGCCTGGTTACCATGGACACCGTGGAAGAAGCACCACTGCCTGCTGAGGCCGATGGCTGGCATTCTAGGAATGAATGAATGAAAGAAAGAGAGAGAGAGAGAGAGAAAGAGGGGACAGGTAACCTGGGCTCCAGGCTCTGTGCTCCTCCTACTTGCAGGAGGGCTTTGAAAGAGATCTTTCCGCTTGAAGAGACAGAATGAAGCTCAGAGCTGAGACCTCCAGCTCTAGAGTCACATGAGTCTGCATTTAAATCCCAGCCCTGCCACTGACTAGTTTTTTGGCCTCGGGTAAGTTACCTAATCTCTCTGTACCTCACTTTCTTTGTGTATACAGTGGAGATAACTCCCATGTCAGAGAAATAAGAGAGTGTCATACTGCGCTTGCCACACGGAGAAACAGCAGGCGTCAGTTAACACCCTGGGCCTTGTTTCCTCATCCGCAGTGCAGCTCTGCCCAGAAGTGGAGTGGCAGTCTCCAGGCCAGGCAGAGGGAAGGAATGAATGGGGACCCTAGTGCCAGCACCAAATCGATGCCAGCCCAGAGCCGACAGCCCAGAGGGCAGCTCTCTGGACCTGGGTCTCTGGACCAACGTCTCCTGCCAAAGGGGGCCCCCCTTTAGGGGGTGTGGCTTAGCCTGGAGCTGGTCTCCTGTGCTTTTCTTCACCTCCGAGCAGAGTTACCGTCCTTTGGGCAGCTCTTCAGGTTGGGGACACTTGGCAGATGTGCTCACCCCCTCTCCTGCCCTGCCCTTCCCCGAGCTCAGGGACGGACACCCAGCCAGTCCTGGTTATTGTCTGCGGCGCCAGCCTGCAGCCTCCCTCCAGCTCAGCTCCACCCCTTGCCTGCAAGGTCTGTTTCCTAATAGCTGCTCCAACCACACACCTCGTTCCGCGCAGAGCCCCTCCCCTTCCTCCCTCCTTCCCCCGGCAGGGGTGGGGCTGGAGAAGAAGGCTAACTTGACAGCAGCGCCTCTTTCCTGGCTAGTCACCGGCCCCTGCCCAAGAATCCTTGTGTGTGTGTAGCCTCCACAGAGAGGTGCTTCTCCCGAGTCCTGATGGGCGATCCAGCCTCCAAGAACTGGGGGGCAGCATCCCAGCCATGAGCTCCTGCGGGTCTCTGCTGGGGGGCAAGGGGCCTGGAGCGCTCACACCTCTCCAGCCCCTCCAGAGGGAGAGGTGAGCCGGGCAGCCAGCCCACAGCCAGCGGTGCCGGAGCCCTGGGCCTGTCATGGTGGCCGTCTGCCGGCTGGAGGCCCTCCCAGACGGGTTTGCAGCTGAGCTTGTGTATCTGATGTGGGAAGAAGATGGGGAGTTACTTGTCCGTCCAGGCTTACTTCACCTCCAGAGACCCCTTCCGGTGAGTTGGGCTCCGAGTCCCCTTCCCATCTCCTCTTTGGGCCCCTTGTCCTGAGGGGAGGGCAGATGCCTCCCTGAATCTGCTTCTCAGATTTCACTTGTCCTTTGACCGTGTGTCAGCCGAGAAGCCAGTGGAAGCTGCTTCCAAGCAGAACCAGGCTGGCGAAGGCTTCCCCCGTGTGCTGGGAATGGGAGGTGAGGGGTGGGCCCAGAAGGCAGCTCCTGGAGAGCTCAGCCTCTCCTTCCTTCCCAGACACACCTGGAAGAGCCTCTGAAAGGTGCCGCCGACCCGGCCTGCTCTTGGTGTTACTGCTTCCAGGGGAAGAGCACAGCTAGGTTGCTGTTCTTCCAGCTCTCACACGTCTTACCTGCAGGCTGTGCCGCCTGCCCAGGAATTTGTCCCAACAAGCAGGATGGGCAGGTTTTGCCAAACAGCATGGAAGCTGGCGAGGCCTGGGTGTGGGCAGCCCGGTCCACGGTAGGCACTCTCATTATACATGTTTGTTCTCTTAATGGCAGGCACCTTTGCCTCTGGCCTTTAAGGGCTCCTGTGCTCCCTATGAGTACGGTTGCTGGGGAAAGCCTGGGCAAGTGAGACTGGGGCAGCTGGCTTTGGAGTATCCTGAGCTGTGGGGCTGGCCCCCATGCCTGCCAGGTCCCCAGGCCTGAGCTTCTGTGGGGCTTTTCAGAGGGAGATGTGGAAACTTCCTCTCTACCTCTGACCTGCCTTTCTCTGATCTCTGCCCCACCCCCCCTCCAACAGAAACTCCCCAGGGGGGTTCTGGCCCTCTGGGTCTCTCCTGAATGGAGCCATTCCTGGCTGGGGTGGGGCTTGTTTTCATTCTTTGGGAGCAGCCTGTTGTTCCAAGGTCTGCCTCCCCCTCACCCGTGGTCCTGGTCAACTTCTCCGTCTGGCTTCCCCAACCCAGCCCCTTGCCCCTCACTCGCTGCTGGGATACGTAGTCAGGTGGCTGTGCCCTGGGCAGAAAAGCAGAACACCATGCGGTTTCTCGGAATTACTGGACCCTGGTGGAGTGGTGGGAAACCCCTGGATTTGAGGGAGGGGGGAGGGAACTGGTCCTCAGGGCTGACTCTTCCAGGCATCCTGCTATGCACTTTATCCTTTGATCTCTCAACAGCCTCAAGACGTTTTGTATCCCCATTTTACAGATGTGGCAACTGGTTTCAACATAGTTAACTTGTGGGGTCTCTCTGGCCCGCCTCATCTGTCTTCCTGAGTTTCTTCTCTCATCCTCAGGAGGCTGCACCTCCCCCTGCATGTATCCCCCACAGGATCATTCTCAGGTTTGCTTTCCTCTTGAAGCAGAGAGAAAGCAGAAAAAGGGTCCCCGTAGTGTGCCTGGCATATGAAGGAATGGCAGAGATTCTCCTCTGCAGAGCCAGTGGGAATTGATCTTGAGTTGTACCATGTGGAATCAAGATGCCAAGTGTTTGAAGTAGCCACTGGGTTAAGCCAGTGCCTCATTAATCCCTCTTACTCTTAATCCTGCATAGGCAGCTTGGGGGAGGGGTTGTTCCCTTAGAAGCAGGAACATGTGCCCCTTTTAATAGCCAGGGACAAGACACAACTTCTGAGGAGCTAGAGCAGATAATGAACTCTCATCCTGGACCTCTGAGGGCCAGGCCACTGAAACCACCCAGGTCTGCCTGTCCTTTTATCTTTTTCTGCCCCAGCCCCTCTGGGCAACCTGACAGCCCTCCCCCCAACTCTGTTTGGCCAGCTGGAGTGGGAGGGGGGACGACGACTGACTGACTGATTGGCCATAGACCCTCTCCGCTGCCCTCTCCCCCAAATGGGAGGCCACATTCCTGAAGCCACTTCTGAAGAGCTAGCCACACACGGGGCTCTGTGCCCCACAGGAGGGACCACCCAGACCCTCCACTCTCCCAAGTAGCAGTCTCATCATTCACCACTGTCCCTGCCTGGTCAGAAAGATGCTTCTGCCATCAGCCCTCTCCTTTACTACAGGATGTCCTCATGGCAGCCCTCTGACGCCTCCCTGGGCCTCGGTTTCCTCCTCTGCAGAGCATAGGGACTGGACTTCCTGGGCTCCTGCACACGACCCTTGCCAGATTCATGGAACAAATTAAGTCCTTGACCCCAGGCCTTGAACACACAGGAGTTCTGGGGCTCTGGTTGCAAGGAGAGTGACGCAACCAGATTCCACGGGGATATGATCTGGCGTGACAGCGCGCAGGGGAGGGAAGAGGGAGCCAGGGATGAAAGATGTGATTTCTGTGCCCCCGGCACCCCTGCCTGGCAGGTCGCACTCAGCAAAGGGCACTGTCTTCCGCTGCCGTTGCCACCAGCTTGGGGGGCGAGATGCAATTACAAGCGTCCTCCCAAGTAAGAAAACACCTCA
>NC_041232.1:3936000-3961000 GCF_002837175.3 Physeter macrocephalus | reverse complement strand
TTGGAAAAGTTTGTTAGAATTTATCAAGAGTCTAAAAATGTTCATGTCCTTTAAACCAGTAATTCTACTTGTAGGAAGCTATCTAACAAAGTGATACTAAAGAGCTTAAGACACAAAGATGTACATAAAATGTGAAAGCAGCCTAAATAGCTGGTTAATATACAGCCACTTAAAAATGATTACAACTATGTTCAATATCATAGAGGGAAATGTTTATATTAAAAGTGGTTATGAGAAAACAGCAGGTTATGAGAAAATAAAATTGCCTAGGTGGTAAGATCTGAACAATGTTAAAAAGATGCATGGAAAAAGAGTGGAAGAAAATGCACTTGCAACTGGTTTATTGGGGCATCTCATCCTGTATAAATGTGAATCTTTTTTTATATCTTTCAATAGCTGCCCTTAGTAACACCATGTCAAAGCCCTCTTTCACTGGGTAGCTTAATGACGGACACCATAGATTCTCAACTACTTTCAGAAATTAGAATAGTTTCCTTCTGGTTTTTCAGATTCATTTAAAATGTTTATACAAATAAAAATACTCACTTAAAAATGTCCAGGTCAAGCTCTCCTTCAAAGCTCTCGGCCTCTACTCCCAGGGAAGCTAGACGTGGCCATGGCCCTGGTGGCCTGAGTGGAGGGTGGCGGAAGGCGGTCTGTCCTCTGCCACTTCCCGCCTGCTCCTGTCTGCGGCGGGGCTGTGGACAGACACCAGGAGGCCATGGGGAAGTGGCCATCTCTCTGCTGGTTGGCTGCTGCTCTTCAAGACTGACTGGCTGTTGTCTCTCTCTGTGTGGCAGCAACCAAAAATTGGCTCTCTTGTGCAGAACCCTTCTGAATCTCAGCTTTCTTACCTGCAAAATGGAAAGAAAATGCACTCCCTTATGTGGGTGACATGAAAACAGAGTAAGATAACATGACTAGGAACACTGTCAACTGTAAAGCACAATGTAAATGTCATTAGCTATTATTATTCCTTTGAGGAGCCTATTCTTTGAAACATCTACTGTTATTTGAAGTGGATACCTTCACTTGCAGAACGTAAAAACAGAACTGGTGAATTTTCCCTCAGACCTACTGTTCTCCAACCCCCTCACCTCAGTAAAGGGTAGCACATAACTCCTGGGGATGCAGGCCAGGCCTCTGCAGGCAACCCGGGCTCTCTCCTTCTCTCATACCCAACATTCACTCCACCTGCAGGCCCTGCTGGCTGTCCATTCAACTGTATCTGCAAGTCAAGCGCTCCTTCGCCCCATCCAGGCCACCTCACCTCTCTCTGGCCTCCAGTTGGTCCCCCTTCCCCGCCTTTGCCTCCCCGTGATCAGTCTCAGCAGCCAGAATGAGTCTTTTTAGACATCAGTTGGTTCATGTTACTCTGGGCTCCAAACCCTCTGACGGCTTTCCACCTCACTCAGAGAGAATCCAAATCCCTCACCGAGGTGTACAAGGCCCCTCATGGCCTGGCCCCTGGTTCCCTCTCTGACCCTCCCTCCCTCGCCCGGCTCCAGACACACTGGTCTCCTCGCTGTTCCTCTCACAAGCAAGCACGTGCCTGCCTCGGGGCCTCTGCACTTGCTGTCCCCTGCCTGGAATATGTTTTCTCCAGGTAGTCACAGGGCTTGCTGCCTCACTTCAGCAGGGCTGTTCTCCCTGACCACCAAATTTAAAACGACGTACTCCTACCTTATCCCTTTCCCCTGATTCTTTTTCCTTCTTAGTACCTAGCACCCCTGACATTCTGTATACTTATATAAGTGTATGGTCTGCCTTTCCCTGTTAGAATGCAGTACACTGTCCACCACTCCATCCCCACCACCCCGCACAGAAATTAATTCCTTCCAAACATTTCATTATAAGGACTGCTTCATAGTTATACCTGCCCAAGTCCAATGGCAATTTTCATGCTCTAGGGTTCTCCTGGATTGGGTTCCCTTCCTTGTGTATTGGGGAAACGCTATATCCTAAAAGGGATAAAAAAAGCCTATTTTCCATGTTCAGCTCAGCATGCAATTACCCTGGCACTTGGGGCTTGGGGGTGGAGAGAAGAAGAGGGGCTCTGCCCTTAGCATCTGACCATCTTCAACCCTCTTCCAGACACCTGCAGCTGGCTGGAGTCAGGCGAGATGCATTCTGCCACAGCCTACTTTCTGGGAAGTTGTGCTGTGGAAAAGACAAATACATGTAAATGACCAAGAAATGTGATGGAAGGGGTGGACAGGTGTGGGGAATTTATTATATTTACAGACAGTGGAGGGAGGAGCCCCCACAGAAAGATGCACCCAGAGTTCCGCAGAATCATTACTTGTCTTAAGAGCTAGGAGGTGGGGTCATGTATCCCACGTGGGACGGTGAACTCTGGGGATGCTTCCACCTACATTTACCACCCTCCTGGCCTCAATTTTCACGGAGGCTGAGATAAAACTCTGTAGCTCCTCTGCCTGCCTGGTGACCATGTCTGACCCCAGGCTGCTTTGTCTTATGGGGAGAAGGAGCCCATCTCTATTGTCAGTATAGGCCCCAATCCCCACACGACGACCAGCTCATTTACGGGCCCATGTGGTCTTCCAGTGCTGAGGCCTCAACCCTGCCCTCCTGACTTTGTGGGCAGTGGCCCACCTTCCCTGTCTCTTACCCAGAAAGCTGCCCTTCCCAGAACGGTTCTCAAGCTGCTCTTCTGCTCCTGAGACCTGCCTGGACTAGCCTGGGCACTTCACAACAATGTTCTACTTTCCCTTGGCAGAACTTGGCTCTGGCTCCAGTCTTATGCCACCAGAGGCACCTATATGCAGCTGCCCAGGAGTGGCCAGCAGGGGGAGCCAGGAAAATCCAGACTCTGCAGCTGGACAGAAGCGGTGGTGAGGCTCAGGTAAGTTCCTCCTCATTTAAGATACACAGAACAAAGTGCACTGTTAAAACAGCTGAGCGTGAGGTTCAGGTGAGTGGAAAGCCAAACAGAATACATCCAGTCAGTCATCAACAACTCGTTATTAAGCACCTTCTACATGCCAGCCTAGACCCTCATATAGAGAAATTCTTAGCCTCCAACGTAAGGGTTGACGACCTGGGAGAGCTGATGAGTGGAGGTCCAGGCACTGGGATCACAGGGAAGAGGCATGACAGGTTCCCAGGACACCGGGAGTGGGAGGCACAAAAGAACAGAGTTTGAGGCCAGAAAATTCCTGTGATTCTGCCAGTACAAGAACACTGCCAGAGAAAGAACGATGGGCCCAATGAAGCCGCTAAAAGCAATCTAAATGAGAGCTCACATCCTAACATCTGAGGGAGACCGCTTCAAGAATAAGTAGAAACTGAAAACTTGCTCAATATACTAATTTTGGTTCAAAATAATCCAGTGGGGAGAGGGAGCGAAAGGGGGTAGAGATGAAACACAATTGGCCATGTATTGATAATTCCACAAGCTGGGTGACAGGTACCTGGTAATTCATTACATTATCCTCTCGACTTTTGCATCTGTTTGAAAATTCCCATAGGAAAAGTTTATATATACCAACAAGTTGGTCAATAACCGCTAGAGCCAAGTTTCACAGAAGATACCCTATTTGTTATGGGAGAAAACTGGGAATCTCTGCTCATCCAAAACCCCTAAAGAGCTCAGGACACCCTGAAGCTGTGGACTTTCTCTCCTGCCCCTCCTCTCACAGGTCTGCTGCCAGAGCCAATGATCTTGATCTGTTAAAGAGCAGCACAAGGTGAGCAAGTCATTTCACTGGGTCTCCCTACCTGGTTATTCACAAGAGCAGGGAAGAAGAAACTCAACACCTCCCCTGGGGAAACTACTGAGATGTAAATTCTATCTTCTGTTGCCCAATAGGAAAGGAGTGTTTGGTTAGGATGATGAGACGAGAATCCATGGGAGTGAGGGAAGAATTCTGTTCCCGTGTGGTCACTGGGCAACCTGAACAAGTCCCGTTCTCTCTGGGAGCTCCTCCTTTCTAAAGACAGGGACATATTACATATGGAAACAGCACTTGTAGGTGCTTGTTTTGGCAGCATGAGAGAAGTTCAAAAGATATTTTTTTCCCATGTGTCTCCTCATCAGTATGACATCTCAGGGATAGTAATTTACAAAAAAGTATACAGCAGATCCTAAGGCTGGTGCCACTCCTGACCTCTGGAGAGCTCTGGTTCAAGAAAGAGGTCAGAAATTCAATTCACAACTGGCAAGAAGTAGTGGGTCTGGGCTGAGGCAGGTGGGAGTGGTCCAAGTTTCTGTGAGCATGAATTTAAAAACGCAGCCAGCATTCCCTGACATCCAGGGGGTGAGGCTTGACAGCTAATGAGTCAGAGTCCAGAAAAAACAGTGCAAACAAGGCTATCTAAAGGAGTAAAAACCAACCCAGAAAACAGGGTGACATACAGTTTGACAAAAGCAAGCACAGCACAGTAAGGCAATAAAACAAACACTTCATAATTATTTTAAATGACAAGGGTACTAATTATATAAATGATCCACACAGAAGTACATGCTCCAAAAAAAAAAAGAAAATACAAAATACTAATCACAATACACAAATGTACTACATATCAGAAGCACATCGAGGGTAATAAAAGTAAAGCATTCACAAAGTTATATTAATAAAAATAATATGGTGCTGGCATAATGATAAACATATATATCACTGGAACAGAATTGAGAGTCCAGCAATAAATTCATACATCTATGGTCATTTGATTTTTGACAGGGGTATCAAGACCATTCAGTGGGGAAAGGATAGTCTTTCGACAAATGGTGCTGGGACAGCTAGATATACACATGCAAAATATAACACCAAAAAAAAAAAAACAACCCCACAAAATATAACACCAAAAGCACAAGCAACCAAAGAAAAAACAGATTAACTAGACTTCATCAAAATTAAAAACTTTCATGCATCAAAGGACTATCAAGAAAGTGAAAACACAACTCACAGATGGGAAGAAAATATCTCATATATCTGATAAAAGTCTATTATCCAGAATATATAAAGAACTATTACAATACAGACAAACAAACCAATTTAAAAAATGGGCAAAGGACTGCAATAAGCGTTTCTCCAAAGAAGGTAAACAAATGGCCAAAAAGCACATGAAAAGATGTTCAACATCTTTTCATTAGTCATTAGGAAAATGCAAATCAAAACCACAATGAGATATCACTTTTCCCCACTAGTATGGCAATAATTTTAAAAAGGGGAGGGGGGATAACAAGTGTTAGCAAGGATGTGGAGAAGTTGGAACTTGCGTTGCTGGTGGGATGCAGAGGTGCAGCCACTGTGGAAACAGTCTGGTAGGTTCCTCAAATGGTTAAACTCAGAGTTACCCACAACTCCACTTCCAGGTATACACTCCCAAAGAACTTAAAACAGGTATCAAACAAAAACCTGCACATGAATGTTCATAGCAGCATTATCCATAACAGCCAAAAGGTGGAAACGACCCAAATGTCCACCAACTGATGAATGGATAAACAGAATGCGGTATAACCATGCAAAAGGAGGTTATTCAGCCGTAAAAAGGGATGAAATACTGGTACACTCTACAACATAGATGAATCTCGAAAACATTATGCCTAGTAAAAGAAGCCAGAAACAAAAGGTCAAACTTAGTGTGATTGATATGAAATGTCCAGAATAGGCAAATCCATAGAGACAGAAAGTAGAGCAGGGGTTGCCGGAGGATGAGGACCGGGGAGGATGGGGGTGTGTGTGTGACTGCTAGCAGGTAGTAGGCTTCTTTTTGGAGTGATGAAGATGTTCTGGAATTAGAGAGAGGTGTACAACCTTGTGAACACACTAAAAACTGCCGAATTGTACACTGTAAAATGGTGAATTTTATGGTACCTGAATTATAGTTCAATTTAAAAAGTAGAGCATTTTTTAATTGTTAAATTTACTTAATTTAATTAAGTTTTGTTTTTAAATGTGTCTGTGTCTTGATGGCGCAGGACATACTGACATCTGAAGGCTTGTGTGCCCCGCTATGCAATGTATTCGCCACCATCAGTTCCTACCTCATCCTCAATCTCCAGCTGCAAACCGATCCTCTAGCCGTTACCTGAACACAGACTGCCAAGCTCTTCCAGGCTCCAGCACCTGTACTCATGCTATTCCTTCTGCCTGGAAACTTGTTCCCTCTGTCCACTTCATTCAATCCCATCTTGTCTTTCTTTTTTTTTTTAAAGAAAAAAAAAATTTTTTTTTTTTTGGCCGCACTGAGCGGCTTGCAGGATCCTAGTTCCCTCGGAATAGAGCCCGAGCCCCTGGCAGTGACAGCGCCAAGTCCTAACCACTGGAACTCCAGTGGAACTCCCCCATCTTGTCTTTTGATACCAAACACAAACGTTACTGGCAACTTGAAGCTCCTCTGACTTCGCCCTGTTCCAGCTCGGAAGATGTTCCTTTCCCTGTACATTCCTCTACAGTGGCATTTCTTATATTATATTGTAATGGTTTGCTCCCATGTTAGTCCTCTTCTCTCTTCCTTCTCCACCCCAGACTAGGACCCCAAGGAGGCACAACTTTCTTCTTCCATCTTGAGCACCAGTGTATTGTACCATCCCTATCTTACAGATGAGTAGACAGGTTCAGAAAGGTTGAGTAATTTCCCCAAGATCATTAGACTTGTTAAAGGATGGAGTGGAGGAGCTGAGATCAGAACTGGACCATCTGAGATCCAGGGTTCTCCCTATCAGCACAGTGAGGTGGTTATTAGCAAAGGCTATGGGATCAGACTGCCTGGGTACATAGCCTGGCTCTTCCACTTATCTTTGTGGCTTTAGGCAAGTTACCTAACCTCTTTATGATTGTTTCTTCATTTACAAAATGAGGATAATAGTCCTACACACAGGATTTTTATGAAGAATAGATGAAATAGTATATATAAACGCACTTAGAACACTATTTGGCACATACTAAAGTGCTCAATAACGTGAGTTATGATGTTTATTACTGTCCCACATCGAGCTACTGTTTGGTAAACACTGGATGGCTGTGCATCATTCTATGCAGAGATTTCTGGGTTATCTATCCCACTGCCAAGTCAGGAATCCAGAGAGGGGATGTTAAAGCTCCAACAAGTAAATATACTACAGTGATAATACTTTGACCTCTTTAAGGCTCTTTGGGCTGACCATGGCCACAAAATGGAGAGGAAACCAAGTATTTTCTACCCCATTTCTAGATAATTTGGATTTTCTTAAGCCACCCAGCATAACCAGAGAAAAATCAGAGGCTCAGCTGGGCTTCAGCTTCTAATCCAAGATGGTGGCAGTAACAACAATAATATTAATGATAATAGCTCTTAATATATATGAAGCATTCTTCTAAATGCTTTACATATATTAACAACGTCATGTTTATTGGAGCAGATTTTCCTACTACAGCCAGGAGAGAAGAAAGTCAGAGTAAAAAGCAGAGTAAAATGGCTGATGGCAGAGCCACTCTGGGAATGGGAAGATTTCTCATAAATCTGATGACTTGTGAAGGTGACAAAAGGCCCCTCAGTGTTGAAAAGGACAAGCTCCTAGAAAGTGGAAATGCCCCTCCACTGCCTGGGCAGCAACAGCCTGGCTGCAACTGGGTGGAATTTCTACTTCTAATATCAGGACAATAAGGAAGCGGCTGCCAATACTGCATAAGACTCAAGAACATTAAGCTGTGATGGCTGAGTTCCAGCTGAGCCATTAAGGTAAATGTAGAAGAAAGTGCCAGGTAGAAATATCACTGGAAACTCACAGAACACATTGAGTGTTTGAAGCTGGTACTTAACCTCCTATCAATGAAGTCAGGGTCTTGCCATGACAGGGCCAAACCAAGTCCACTTACGACTCCCCCCTAACACACGTTTCGGTTATCTGGGCTTCACAGTAGTAAGATGTTCATTCCCCTCATCCTGCGTTTCCTTCCAGCCACAGTCACTCTACGATCGTGTTTGGGATTCTTTCTTCTTCTTGGTTCATTTTACTGTAAGAGTCTGAAGATTATATATTATAACTTTTTAAAAAAATATTTCTGGACATAAAAATTCTTAAAAGGATATTTCTTAAGAGGAGATGGGATAGAGTTACCTATGGGAAAAGGTGGGTGAAGAGAACAGTGCGTATGATGGTGTAGAACGGGAGAGGGAGAGGAGGGAACTGAGGGTAAAAGGAAGAGCGGCCCCTGACACAGAAGCTGCTCAACAACTGCTGACTGAGAGAATGAACAGCAACAGTGGAGTGAAATACCAGGATTCAAATTGTTCCACCTTTTGAATTTTTTAAAAAATGTAGTATCTTCATTTTGTCTTTTTAAAAAAATATTTATTTATTTATTTATTTGGATGCACCGGGGCTTAATTGCGGCATGCGTGATCTTTAGTTGCGGCATGCGGGATCCAGTTCCCTGACCAGAGATTAAACCTGGGCCCTCTGCATTGGGAGCGTGGAGTCTTAGCCACTGGACCACCAGGGAAGTGCCCCACCTTTTGAATTTTGATATTTTCCCAGCTACCTTGTTATTCCCACATCCAGGATAGATTTAACAGATAAACACCTGATTTACATATTGTAATGCTAACTACAATCACATATAAATTAAAAGTAATTCATGGCAAACACCACGATCAGGGCTTGGCACACCTGAAATACACAGATGAATGTTTTTACATTTTGAAGACACAGCAAAGATTACGGCAAAAGTGCTGCCTCCCTAAAGTCAGCCCACAGAGCCCATCACTCCATAAGACTGCCTAGACTATGCCTAGCAACTGGCCAAGGTCAATGGCTCCAGCTCCAAACCCAGGCCTTTCTTTTCCCCCTCCCTCTCCCTGACAGCTTACAGCTCCTGGGCTCCACCTCTGACCTCCCCTGTTCACAGCGAATGCTCTCGATAAGCTCTGAAGTCTGGATTTGAGGCCTGGTTCCTCACCTCCAGCACCTGGCCTCATGGAGTTCACACACCCTCACCATGCTCATGAATTCTAAGGCTGCACCCAAAGCTCCTTTGTGCCTTCTTGCCAGCCTGCCTTTGTTCTAGTAGCTTCCTAGCTCATCCCCCCTCACCTGGGTCCTACTCAGGTTTTCCTGTCCAGTCGGCCAACACGGGTCCCGTATCAAACTGCTTGCTGGGCACTTCCACATGCACCCCTTGCCCCTATGTCAAATTCAAAACCACAGAGGCCAGACCCATGACACATCCCTAAATCAGCTCCCCTTCTAAACTTCCCTGGCACAGCTACTGACAGAATGGATGCACCACCACTTGGAAACCTGCCTGACAGTTCACTGGGTCCAGCGTCTGTCTTGCCCATGACCCTTCCAGCCACCCCCGGTCCTCCTCACTCAACTTCCTGAAGGGGCTGTCTGTTCTCACATCTCCCTTCATCATCTCCTTTTCCTTCCATAATCCATTCATTTAGCCCCGGCCCCCAAGCCCCCAAATCCTTCCTGACAAAGTCACCAATGGCCTTCTTGCTGCTACAACCAATGTATTCTTCTTCTTCTTTTTTAAAAAATTTATTTATTTATTTGGCTGCACCTGGTCTTAGTTGCGGCACGCAGGATCTTCGTTGCAGCACGGGGGAATATTTAGTTGCGGCATGCGAACTCTTAGTTGCAGCATGTGGGATCTAGTTCCCTGACCAGGGGTCGAACCGGGGCCCCCTGCATTGGGAGCATGGAGTGTTAGCCACTGGACCACCAGGGAAGTCCCCAATGTATTCTTTTTAGCTCTTCTCTTACTTGTCCCTCCTGGCAGCGTTTAGTGATGTGGGCCCCTCCCTCCTTCCTGAAACAGCTTCCCAGCTTCCCGAACCCACACTCTCCTGGTTGCCAGTTACGCACCTTTGGCCACATTTTCTCAGCCTTCCCCCAGCCTGCTTTTCTTCCGGCTCCTGATCTCAGCGAGTGGTACCACCACCTGACGAGCTCCCACACCAAAGCCAGCCTCCTTAGGTCTTCCTGCTTGTTCCCGACAGCCCCTTGGTCACAGAGTTCTGCTCATTCTTCTTCATCGATGCGTTGCCTCTCCTCAGCCTCACTGCCTACATTTACAGAGCACAGACTATGAGCTGGACAGGTGTGTTCTAAGTGCTTTAATTCTTACAACAAGCCTCTAAGGTAAATTTTATTATCATCTCCAATTTCAGATTAGGAAACAGAGACACAGGGTGGTTAAGTAACTTGCATGAGGTCACAGGGTTACCAAGTGGCAGAGCAGGATTCAAATCCAGGTGACCTGACTCAATTGTGGGTCCAGGCCCACTGTTCTCTCACCTAGATCACTGCAGCGGTCTCCTTGCGGTCTTCTGGCTCTGACTTGGCTTCCTCTAATTCTCCACCCTGTGGCCTGACTCAACTCACTAAGACAACAGTCTGACTCTTTACTGGATCTGCATGGCCTTCAGGATAAGTCCACATTCAGGGACCTCCGTAACCTGGTCAGCAAGTGTTTCCCTCTTTGGCTTCATGCGTTTGTTTCTTGGCCTCACTTTAATCACCACCCTGAAAGCTCCACTAGCCACGGTGACAGCCTCCACTGCCAGGCTTCTGCACATCGTCTGACCTGCCAAGAACACTAACTCCGGACTTCCCTGGTGGTTCAGTGGTTAAGAATCCACCTGCCAAGGCAGGGAACACAGGTTTGATCCCTGGTCCGGGAAGATCCCACATGACACGGAGCAACTAGGCCCGTGCGCCACAACTACTGAGCCAGGGCTCCAGAGCCCACGTGCTGCAACTACTGAAGCCCGCGTACCTAGAGCCCGTGCTCTGCAACAAGAAAAGCCACTGCAGTGAGAAGCCCGCGCACCGCAACGAAGAGTAGCCCCTGCTCGCCACAGCTAGAAAAAGCCTGAGTACAGCAACGAAGACCCAACGCAGCCAAAAAAAAAAGAACACTTAACTCTTTGCCTTTCAGATTTTACTTTTTCTGATAAGCCTTTTCTGACCTCCTGAAACTAGGCCATATGCCCCTCCTTTGAGCCCCTGTAGCCCCCAACGGTAATCCCTACTGTAGCATTGATTTCTCTGTGTTGTTTTGCCTGTCCACTGGTACCTGCTCTATCACAAGACTGTGAACTTCTCAAGAACAAGGACCTGGTTAGGGTCACTGCTGTATCCTCAGTACTCGGCTTAGTGCCTGCCTGTGCACAGCATTTAATAAATAATCAGTGAATCAATAAACCTTTATTGTTTGTGTCATATTCTTTAACACCTACTTATAAATGCCCTATATTGCTTTTATTTTCATATGTGTTAGCCTGATCTTTATAACCAGATTGCAAGTTTCTGGAAGATAGCAAATGTGCTCAATACTTCTAAGTCAGAGGTTACTGACACAAAAACTGACACATTATTAAAAACTAACAATTATTCAGGGCTCAATGAATGTCAACAATCCAAAGATGCAGGTACTATTTTTCTCTCTCTCTCCCTGCATATGAGGAAACTGAGTCAGGGAGTTTAGTAGCTTCCCTAAGATGACACAGCTAGTAAGCGACAGAGCTGGGATTTGAATCCTGACATTTGTGCCTGTATTCTCAACCCCTATAATAAGAGGCTAAGGAAACTTGAAATTACAGATGTTAAGTAATTTACTCAAGGTCATACTGTAGTGCTGAGACTGGGACCCAGGTCTTCCCAAAGCCTGCACTCTTAATTACACTGCTTCTTTTGCTTATTTAATCTGTGCTAAAGCTCATACTGGGTGTTGATAAATTTTGAAAGCTGCAGATCCAGTTTACTGAGATTGGAGAATATTAAATTCCTTCCAAAAGAAGCATAATTGTAGCTTACCGAGTTAATTTACCTTAAACATCGCCAGCCTAGTCTTACCAGCCAATTAAGTTTATGGTCTCTACTTCTCTCCCTTCAACGCTGAAGACTGTTTTCCTCAATGTGAAAGCCATGTTTTCTAAGACTGGCCTCTAATTCAAAATAAGCTCTCTTTCAGGAATTTACTCTTCCCTTTATTTCCCAAAACCAGTGATGTGATTGACATTCCCAAGTTCCCTGCTCTGTGGCCCCTCATCTCCCCAACGTGGAATGTCTTGTTTCTGAAAGTAGCCTGTGATCCACAAGCCTTCTTGGCTGTTTTGTTGCTTACCCTTAAAAAATTACTATTCTCTGTCGGCTTAGACTCTTTTCCTCACATACTCTGCTTTTTCCCTTTATTGCAAACGTTTATTAAACACTTAACTATGTACCAATATGGACATAATCTAACTCACTGAAGGCCATACTTTTTTTTTTTTTTTTTTTGCGGTACGTGGGCCTCTCACTGTTGTGGCCTCTCGCGTTGCGGAGCACAGGCTCCGGACGCACAGGCTCAGCGGCCAAGGCTCACGGGCCCAGCCGCTCCGTGGCATGTGGGATCTTCCCGGACCGGGGCACGATCCCATGTCCCCTGCATCGGCCGGCGGACTCCCAACCACTGCGCCACCAGGGAAGCCCTGAAGGCCATACTTTAGAAACGGCCTTGAAGTTTAGATCTTTTGACTGGACTATGATTTTCTTAACAGACTTCATAAAACCATCTCCTGCTCAGTGTGCAATTGTACACCCAAATATCTCTCAGCAAAATCTCAGTGGCCACTTCCACAGCACATAATATGGAGAGAATATCGGGAGTCAACTCATTAGATCTTACCACGAAGAATTTTTTACCAACACCTTGGCCCTTTTGCTGACAAAAGGATTCTTAAGCCTTTTACCAGCGTTATGGCTTCCTTAGAGGTCTTCTAAGTTTAAAACGAACTGTCCAGCTTTCTTGGGAAATGCTCTGGAGGCTCTTTCCTGAGTTAACTGTACAGCTTTGTCTCTCTGGATTAGCACTGATTTAATATGAAACCAACAGTTAAACATCTCTGAAATAGTAAAATATGATTATATTTCACAACGTTGTCTTCAGGATATAAACAATCCAAAGTGACTATTTGGGTAATGCTGTATCACATTATTATTGTAGTAATATTTCCAGAAGAAATCTGAAGTTTAGAATAACTACAGGCCATAAGATATGGACATATTGCACTAACACATGAAGCAAAGTTCAAATTTGGATTCTAAGAAAAAGACCAAAACATCACCAATGATGATGACAGGCACATCTCTGAACTTGATCTGATTTCCTTGAGGAAGGAAGGTACTGAACCGGTTATAAGAGAATATGCCTTTGAAGGATTGAGCAACAAGTCCGTCATTCTCGAAAAAAATCAAATCATCCTGATAAATGTCTTAGTTATAAGGGAGAAAAAGCAGAGATGACTAAGCTGATAAAAATCTCCTCTGGCCTGTCTTATATCTCTTCCAGGCAGTGCTGTTCCTCAAAAGACACACGGCACAAAATATGGTTTTGCTGTTATATCAAAGTGTGTAAGTTAGGGAAGATAGCAGTTTTTTAAACAGAAAAATTAGATAACAGCAACAGGTAAAGAAGCTTTGGGCTTCTGAGGAGGAAGTCCTGGCACCCCTACATAGGGGTAAACTGAAAATGGTACAAGTGCTGGTGTGAGTACAGCCTGTCTCTATTGTAATCAGAAGGAAGAGTATTACAATCCAGCGGAAGTAGCCCTTCAAAGTCTAAGCAGGAGCATTTCATCAGACAATAATTGAGCACTCACTGCATACAAAGGCAACAGATTAGGTGCTGAGGTATCCAAAAGAATCCCCTGCTTCTCTGAAATTAGAACTGCATTCTCATTTTCTCAAGCCAATGTACTTTATGCAATGAAACAAAATATGCACCATAGATCTCTTGCAGTGGTGTAAGAGTATTCAGGACCTGCAAGGAAAACTGTGCAAAGAACCTTCCCCTTCAGTCTTTTCCCTGTAGAAATATCCTACTGGTTCCCTGAAAATAGTGCAAGCTTTCTTTAGCAAGTGAAATACCACCCTGTTACTCTCTCCTTCTTACCCTGTTTCACTTTTTTTCATAACACTTAAGACCAGTTGACATTTTACAGATTTGTCATCTGTCTTTTTCAACTAGAATGTAAGCTTCATGAAGGCAGAGATTTCAAAATTATTTTGTTCACGGATATATTCTCAGTATCTCAGTATCTAGAACTATATCTAGTGCTTCCCTGGTGGTGCAGTGGTTAAGAATCCGCTTGCCAATGCAGGGGACATGGGTTCGAGTCTTGGTCCGGGAAGATACCACATGCCGTGGAGCAACTAAGCCCGTGCGCAACAACTACTGAGCCTGCGCTCTAGAGCCTGAGAGCCACAACTACTGAGGCTGAATGCTACAACTACTGAAGCCCGCACGCCTAGAGCCCACGCTCCGCAACGAGAAGCCACCACAATGAGAAAGCCGCGTACCACAACAAAGAGTAGCCCCAGCTCGCCACAACTAGAGAAAGCCTGCACGCAGCAATGAAGACCCAATGCAGCCAAAAATAAATAAATAAAATAAATTAAAAGAAAAAAAAGAACTATATCTAGCATATAGTTGTAGGAGGTTCTTAAAATTTTTGTAAAATTAATAAAAGTGTTAAAAAGACACCTGAATATTATGTTAGAATTATTAAGTTATAAAATTTTGGCATATCTGTGTATATATGTGTGGGTGTGAGAGTAAATTTACAGACTCCATATGGTGTGATTCCCAGTGGACACCAAGTCAGGAGTCAGAGGATCAGAAGCTTGTGTGGGGAGTTAGGAGAGTGATTGAAAAAACAAAGCAATATGTCTTATTTAATGGATGGAAGGAATCAAACATTGTCAGCAAACAGCTCCAAAGAGTAAACTAAATGTATCTTTCTGTCCTTTCCATGTCTGAAACCTGAGTGTAGTGAATTCAAATTCACTTCAGATTAGTTGGTTTGATATTAGCTTTCTTCCTTGAGAAAACTTTTGAAATTTATGTAGTAAAGTTTTCTTCTTTTCCCTCCTCCCTAAATTACTGCCTGCAAGATGCAAGCCCTCAGATCCAAACAGTCTCCCATTTCTATTTTCAGATTTGCCTGAGTCACAAGGTAATCTTGGCAAATCACTCTGCTCTATCTCTTAGTTTACTGAGGCTGCCTGGGAACTGGAGCTGTCAGCCAGACAGGAAGAGAGCTGTGTTGCCTAACTCCAGAAGGTCTCAGTGCTATGGATGTGGTGAGGTTTAATGATGGATATAAACGGCTGCAGATGGAATTCCCACAGGGTGAGGGTGGGGGGGAAGGTAAGCATTTTACTTAACTTCCTCTATAGGAACTCAGGGCTGGAAGAAAGGCCAGACTATTAAATATAGCTGAGCAGATATCCCAATGTGTCTGCATGACATGTGTTTCCAACTAAAGAGACCCCTTCTGTATTCCTTATTCCTACTATATATGACACCCCAAACCCCAAATATAAGCAAAGGTATGTGACTGGTCTGACCCTGGCAAAGTTACACTGTTTAAAAAAAAAAAAAAAAGAGTCAGTGTTTATAAACATGTATAAACTACAAAGGCCCTTTTTCTTTTTCAAGAATGGGTATAAAGAGCTGCTTCCACCTGGATGCTCTGATTTGTGCCCCATCCACGGTCTCAAGTTCCTCCTGGTTGTGTAGCTAGCATGTTCTCCCTAAGTGGTTCTGCCTTAGTCACTGTGATTCTAAACTCCCTGCCCCCCCCCGCCCCCAGTGATGCCTCTTGACAAAATTATTCTTTCTGTACTCACACAAATGGAAACAGAAGAGATGAAAGGCCCCGGGGATGCAGACAGTGCAGGTCTCAAGCTGAACCACTGCTAAGCACAACCTGAACTTTTCTGCCTCTCTTCACTTGGCTGAGTTCCTCTCCTGACTCAGGGTAGAGTGATGAGCCTGGCATAGGAGGCTTAGGACCCAGGGGGCGCCTTTCAGCCGAGAGGAAAAAAAAAAAAAAAAAAAAACCACCTCGCTGCAGCAAGCTGGCTGGGAAGCTCCCAGTTCTAAAGAGAGGCTGTTTACCAGAAGAGCATAACAAGGGCAGGTCTGACTGCAAGGCTGGGAACGGGAGGCAGAGCCGCCGCCAAGGGGACCCCGGTTGGACCCTGGTTGGTCAGTCACCTGCAGGACGAAGGAGGTGAGGATGCTGCTGGCCTGGCTGCAAACAATCCTCGTCGTCAGCAACATGCTCCTGGCAAAAGCCTATGGATCTGGAGGTGAGATTACTATCTTTCCTTTCTGCAGCAACTTAATGAAGCAGAAAGGGTAGAGCTCCCTATTTCCAAAGCAGGAAGGAAGATGACAGGAAACGAAGCTTTTAGCAGGTTCCTGTTGTCCCATGAAAGCCTTTTTTTTTTCCCTCTTTCTCCTTTCCCTGCCAGGAGCTTGCAGCTCCATCTTTGCCATTAAGAACAAAGGCAAGTAGCCACTTTCTCTTTCCTTTTCCTTGCCTGTGGCTCATGAGTGGATGGAACTTGGGGGTTCATCTCCCCTACTCCTAAGTACTGTTCTTTACAGGGGCTTTGCACGGTGTTACCAGAGCGCAGGCCCTCCTCCCCCAGCCCCTTCCTGCGGCTCTCCTGCTGAGGGGAGTGGGAGTTTGGAGTCACATCCAGGCAGCGATGAGGCAGGTTCCCGCTGTCTGAGGCTCTCTTTTCCGTGACTGAATCAAGGCTTTTGTAGAATTCTCTTGGGAGGGAGTGTTGCCTGTGGAAGCGTGGCCACTTCCGCGGAGAAGGGAACACCAGAGTTTATGTAACATGGAATGACAACACAGGAATGGATTTCGGGTCCGGCTGCTCACCGACCGAAAACTCCCACCGTCTCCACAGAGACCTGAACCCAGGGCTCCCCAGCACCCTCCTGCAAACTGGCCACAAGTTGCAGAGCAACAACCCCTTGCACTTGTGCAGTGCTTTCCGGCTTACGAAAGAGAAAGAAAAGAAAAGAAAAAAGCTAATACTGAGCGTTGGGGGCCGGGCAGCGGCTGGGGGCTCTTCACGCGCTCTCCCTCCCTTCTCTTTCCGGCCTCACAACAGCCCTGCGAGGCAGGCGGGGTTTTCCACGTGAGGGCAGCGTCTCCCAGCTGGGATGGGCGCGGGCTCCCCTGCCCGCCACTCAGTGTCCTGTCCGGGGGACTCCTCTTCCTCACAGGCTGCTTCTGGGACAACGGCCACCTGTACCGGGCGGACCAGCCCTCTCCCGCGCCGGGCCTCCTCTGCCTCAACTGGCTGGACGCGCAGAGCGGCCCGGTATCTGCCCCCGAGTCGGGTGAGTGACTGTCCCGGGAGGCGGGCCTCGGGCGGGCGGGCAGGCGGCGGCTGCGTCCCGGCCCCGGCCCATGACGCCTTCTTTCCCCTCCCAGGCGCCGGCAACCACAGCTACTGCCGGAACCCGGACCAGGACCCACGTGGGCCCTGGTGCTACGTCAGCGGCGAGGCCGGCGCTCCCGAGAAGCGGCCTTGCAAGGACCTGGGCTGCCCAGGTACCCGCCCGGGACCCCGCGCCCACGGGGGGCCAGAGAGCCGGCAGCGCACGTGCGGCCGCGCGACGCCGGCCGGCCCCGCCCCGCCCCAGGCCGTCCGATTGGCCAGGGCTGTCTCCAGGCCGCGGGGCCCGAAGCCCATTGGCCGGCGCCGCCGCCTGGAATGAGCTCATCCTCCGCGAGCGCCTAGTAAACAACCGTGGGCGGCGAGGCCCATCGCCTCGGCCGAGCTCCCTGCCCCATGCACCACCCCGGGAGCTGCAGAGTCGCGCGTCCCGGGTCCACGCCCTTAGTAAGACCCTGGGCGTTTACGGACCTCTTGTGGAGCGTCTGCTGTGTGCTAGGCACTCTGCTCACAGCCCTCCCCCCGCCATCCCCAAGAGCCAGTTTGGGGGATCTGAGCCTCAAAGAGAAGTTCAGCAATTTACCAAAGGCAGTGGAGGGTCCAGGTTTGAATCCAAGTTTCTTAGACTCCATAGTGCAGACTGTGGCTCCCGGCGCAGCAAGACGATTCTCTAGGATTAAATGGGATATGTAAACATATAACATAGGGATTGGCATAAAGCTTGGGCTCAACAAACCTGAGCTGCTCAGAGGAGTCATGGATTGTTTCCTGGCATAGAGGGGGGACCCCTGGAGGAGGTGGCAGCTGAGCTGGGCCTTGGAAGATGGCAAGGATTTGAGCATATGAAGATGTGGGAGGCAGGAGAGGCCCTTTCTCATAGCCTTTCCCTCACCTCTGCCTCGTCCCAGCTATGGTGCAGCCCTTAGGCCTGGTCTTGCCCCTAGGTCTTGAAATCAGTGCATTCTAAGGTGGGCCCCCTCGTCTACCCCCAAACTCAAGACACTTTCTGATGAGAGCTGTTTCCCACTTCACCTCCAGAGACCACTTTCCAGGGCCCGCCAACCTCTACAACAGAAACCGAGGAGGTGTCTGAAGTGCCAGGAGGAGATGAGGTGCAGGTGTTTGCTCCTGCCAACACCCTGCCTGCCCAGAGCGAGGCCGCTGCCGTGCAGCCAGTGATTGGGATCAGCCAGCGGGTGCGGGTGAACTCCAAGGAGAAAAAGGACCTGGGAACCCTGGGTATGACTGCCCACCCCTGTCCTTGTGGGATTTATTGAGAACTATTGGCTAATTATCTGGGGTGGAGATAATGGTATACCTTGTGTCCTGTCCTTGGCAGGCTACGTGCTGGGCGTTACCATGATGGTGATCATCATCGGCATTGGAGCTGGCATCGTCCTCGGTTACACCTACAAGAGGTCAGTAGCTTCTCTTCTGGGCTCTCTGAGAGAGGAGAGGAAGGTCCACAAAGTCAAAGCAGACTCCTCTGTGGCATTCTTACCCATAAAGGAAGTGAGGTGTTGGAAGAGGAAAACCAGCTCAAGATGTAGAGACTTGGTTCTAGTCTTTACCAGGTGACCTTGGACAAACCCTTTCCTTTGGTGCCTTTACTCCTTACCCAAAAGCCTCCTGAGGTAGGGGTTCTTGTTCCCCATTTTACAAGTGAGGAAGCCTTCATCAGAAAGGTGAAGTAAGCTTGCTCAAGGTTATACTGCCTGGGAGTGGCTGGATTCAAACCCAGCTCTTTTGACACCACATTCCCTGCTGTCTAATCCAGCGTGCCTGGTGTGGAAGTGAGTGGCCCTGCAGAAATCAGGCTGGGCTCTCATTGCAGGGACCCTGAGATTGAATTCTTTCTGTGAGTTATAAAATTCTGCTACTAGAAAAAGTTCCCAGCCACTGCTTTTGCATTTGGGGCTTGAATGTCCTGAGCCATAAGCAGTGGAATCTCCTTTAGGACAGGAGGAAGGAAGTAAGAGGATAGGGAGTCTGTTAGCTACTCTACACCACATATGAGAAAGCCAGAGAGGCTACCTGGGAAACTCAGGGACATGACCTGTGGCTGGGACGGCAGGAGGAGGAATGCTTATTTTGAGAGGTCCCCTGAGATGCCATGTGGAAAAGGCTCTCAAAGCCAGTGACGGGTGCATGATGATAAGCCAGAGTTATGCCCGTTTTTACAGCACTGGCTAACTCTGGGAAAATTATTTGCAAAATCTTGGGCAAAATCAGGGGATTTGACTTCTAGTCCAGAGTATGTGTGATGTTTCTTTTCTATGGTCTGGGAAGCCTTCCTATAAGGGAAGTGATGTGGTGGCCTGCATTTTCCAGTGGTGAAGACCACGTCTGAGCCCACAGCCCCAGTGGGTCACCCAGCATTAAATAAACTGAGGTGTCCTTAGGGCAATGTAGTCAGCCTCCTCATTTTCCAGATGGAAAAGGGGAAGTGTTGGGTAAGAATAATAACAACAATAGCAGCAGTAGCGAACATTTACCAGAGGCCAGGCACTGCTTCAAATGATACGCACACTTTAACTCAATCCTCGCAATCACCCCTTATGAGGTAAATGCTGTTATTATTCCCAGTTTACAGATTAGGAAACTGAGGCAAGAGAGGATATGTACCTTGCCTGAGGTCACACACCTAGCATTTGGTGGAGTTAAGTCTTAGCCCTGCCACTAACTAGCGATCTGTGTGACTTTGGGCAAGTTGCTTCTGTTTGCTACTCCAGGGCACTGCTGTAGCTGAGGCATGCGACTGCCTGGCCCATAGTAAGTGGTCAGTAAACCATAGCTATTTTTCTTTTCTGTAAAATGTGGGTACTGCACTAGCACTCTCCGGGCCCCAATGCTTCTCTGATCATCTTTGATTCAGGAAGCACAGGTTCAGAGAGGGGAAGTATTGACCTGAGAGTGTCTGCTGACTCCCAGTGCAAGGTTGCTGCCCTCAGTGGGTTGGTTGACGTTGCAGGTCCAGGGGCACCTGCTTGTCATTTCAGAGTCAGAGGAAGTGATGGGGAGGCCCTTGTTACAGTTCGCAGTCAGACCCAAACTGTGTTGGCTGAGTCTAGCTGTTGAAATATTTCCTCCTTCCTCAGCCACTGGATAGCAGTTGGCTCTCCTCCAATCCTGTGACAGTGTCCAGGTCTCCAGGTGTGTGAACTGACTGCTAAATGTCCTTAATTGCAAGCTCAGTTCTCAGGCCCAATGAGGAAGCCAAGCCTTTTTCTTCTAGATTTGTTCCTTCAGGCTGTCACAGGATTGCCCCAAGGCCTTGTATTTATTTTCCTGTAAACTCAGGGCGAGGTACCAAGTCACCTTACTCCTTGTCACTAACCATCGGACCACCCCTTCCCTCGGCAAAAGTGCTCTGAGCACAGACTGTACAACAGGAAACCGCATGTGGGCTGGAGGCAAGCTCTCAGCCCCCATCTCTCCCCAGAGTCAGAAAACAGAGTGTTCTGGAAAGTGCTGTTTAGCGCAGGTCCTGCTACTTCCCTGCATCTCCGTTTCTTGTTTCTTGTCTGTTCAGTGGGGCATATCCCCACTCCACACACACACATACCCACCCCAGATTACCATTAAGTATTACGTGTAAACAGTAGAACACCAATCAGGTTAAATAACCACTAGCTGCCAGCATTTACTGCATGCTTTCTTAATAAGCGAGGCCCCACTGAATGCCCTTCCCTGATGATCACGCCCAAGCCTCAGGACCACACTAGAAGGACCACTTTTACACCGTTTTACAGTAAGGAGCTGAGAGCCAGAGAAGTTAAGTGCTATGTCCAAGCTACATAGCCAATAAGGTGTGTCTAAGGATTGCCAGTATCTCCCAAAAGTCCAGCGAGGCCCAGGAACTTCATGCCAGTTTGCATTGGATTGCATAGGACAGTAGGAAAAATTGGAACTTTCAAAATAAAATAGCTGGGTTTAAAAGTTAAAAGAACCAGGATCTAGTTCTGGAACACCCAGTTCTGGGTGTGACAGTGGACAAGTCATTTACCTTCTCTGATTTCCTCATATGTAAAATAGGGGCAGGAGGTTAGTGATGATACTCCCAGCTCTAATGTTGCCTAAAAAAAGACAATATTACCTGATGGTGGCTGCAGGCAGTACTGGGTTCAAATCCCAAATCCACCATTTGCTTGAATAAATGATTAAACCTCTCTGCATCTGCCTTCCCATCTCTGAAACAGAAATCCTAATAGATGCCGCATAGGTTTGTTGTGAGGATGAAATTAGTATAGTTTGGGCAGACAGTTGGTGTTTCTAACCTTAGCTGCCTTGAGGAACTTGTCCTGAGCGGCAGTGTGGCACAGCACCGCTTCTGACTGAGAAGGGAGCAGTGGCTCAGTTCCATAATAATTTGAAGGAACCCGTGTTACCTGAAGGAGGTCTTGGGTGCCTCCAGTCACCCCCCCAAAGAGGATGTCAGACACAGGCAGCAGCTCCGTCCACACCTGCTCTCTCTGGCCAGCCCAGCTCCCGGTCCTGGCCCCGGGGCAGTCAGGATAGAATTACTGCAAGCCATGAGCCCCCCATCCCCCTCCCCACAAAGGCCAGGGAGAGAGCTTTCCCCTGGCCAGGAGGGGCGGGCAGGTACCAGGCTTCCTCTCGGGGAGGCAGGGCGGCAGGTGGGGGCGGTGAGGGCTCAGCCTGGCGGGTCTTTGTCCTGGTTGTCTGGGCCACAAGGTTCAGGTGGCCAGTCTGCAGCTCCCTGCCCCTGCCACTGCCCCTGCAGCGTCTGTGCTCTGGCTCTGGAGGGAGTATTTATTTTCTGATACAAAGGCAAGGGAAAAACTGTAAGTCAACACCACTCTGCCTGCTTAAGAGAGGAGCTGAGTCAGTGAATAAGTCTTTTGTTCTTTCTTGGCTGCCAGACAACAGCCTGGCTGCCCCCACTACCCACAAAAGGTGGTGAGAAGGGGCTGAGCCGCCTGGTGGTCAGTGCAGCCGGCCTGCTGGCCACTCTCAGGCCTCAGAAGGGGCTGGGGGCAGCCACCACACCTCCAGGACTCATAGGCACCATTAACAGGAGGCACGTGGGGTTGGGTGTGTTTTGAGGCTTCTAAATGGAAGAGACTGTCATCCAGATGAGTCCCAGCACCTACTTCCTTCATTACCCTTGGCTGCTCTTCCAGCCTGGCTCTGCCCCCATTAATCCAAATTGATTTTTTCCCCCTAAAGTAGCAGTACCCAACCTTTTTGGCACCAGGGACCGGTTTCATGGAAGACAGTTTTTCCACGGACGGGGGTGGAGGTGGGGGCGGTGGTTCAGGCAGTAATGCAAGTGATGGGGAGCGGCAGATGAAGCTTCGGCTCATTTGCCCGCTGCTCACCTCCTGCTGTGCGGCCCGGTTCCTAACAGGCCACAGACCGATACCAGTCCACAGCCTGGGGGTTGGGGACTGCTGCCCTAAAGACTTGTGTATGGGGCTTCCCTGGTGGTGCAGTGGTTGAGAGTCCACCTGCCGATGCAAGGGACACGGGTTCGTGCCCTGGTCTGGGAAGATCCCACATGCTGCGGAGCGGCTGGGCCCGTGAGCCATGGCCGCTGAGCCTGCGCTCCGCAACGGGAGAGGCCACAACAGTGAGAGGGCTGTGTACCGCAAAAAAAAAAAAAAAAAAAAAAAAAGACTTGTGTATGATGCAGCCCTGACCATTATCAACAGCTCGGCTGACCACAGCTGGATGCTTGATAAAGGAGGTAGGTGAGGAAAGCAGGGCTTTGGAGTCAGACTCCAAAGCCTCACTTTCTTCTATAAAATGTGGGTGATATTTGCAGTCTTGCAAAGTTGGGTGGAAGTTGAACAAAGATGGTACATGTATAAAGTGTGTGGCATCCAGTAGGTGCATAGGTAGCTCTTCTCATGCTGAATGATGGGAAGGCCATTTCCTGTCACCTTAGTGAGTCCTCAGGAAGCATGAGTTCCTGCTTTCCCTCTTCCTCCAGCCCCTCAGATTTTGAAATTCAGGCCTGGCCCAAGACTCTTGGCATATACTCTGCTTCTTTTGTATATGGCCTTTTGGTCTTCTGCTGGCTTGGGGGCTCCCTTAATAAAATTAAATCCAGACCTTCCAAGTTTCTCCCTACATGGGCAGACTTGAAGAATCTAGCATTTTGTTTTATTACAGAGGTAGGTGTTTTTTTCGATGCGGCGGCAGCTGTAACCAATGAGCAGTGCCCAGGGGCAAAGTGAATCTCAGGCTGTGAGTGGGAATGCACTTGACCCAGACCGCCCCGTCCTCATGGCCCTCCATGGCCGCTCTGGGTGCTCTGGGAGGTCCTCTGCTGTGGGGGTTGGTGGTGTCCAGTACAGAGCCTGATGAGGATGGGTAGGAGCTGCAGGCTTACACATTCAGAAACTCGGCCACCCAGGGTGAGTCAGGGAGATGAGCTTACAGGTTTGCCTTCTGTGACCTTACACATGTCATGTGTGGGATCTCACAGAATGTTAGGGTCCGTGGAGGTTATCAAGTCCAACTCCCTGTTTTACAGATGATGAAATGAAGGCCCCAAGAGAAGGGGAGTGGCTGAGGTCACACAAATAATACTCACCTTGGCTGGTCAGTAGGAGAGTTCCCTTGGGAACCCAGATTAAGATAACGTTGCTTGGTGAGTCAAGTCGTATTCAGGGCAAATCATAACAGCCTCCTATGAGTTTTACAGCAGTTCCACTGTTTTTGAAATGCTTTCCCATCCATTATCTTATTTGGAGGCAGATATTATCCCCATTTCACAGATGAGGAAACCAAGGCTCCCCGAGGCCAAGTGTCACACAGCCAAGGCTGGGCTGCTCCAAGTACAGACAGCTGGTTTATTTAAAGACAGTTGTGAGGTACCTGTGCCAGCTCTTCCCTGTCCAGCCCCTGCTGTCTTCTCAGTGTTACTCTCCAGTCTCTGGACACTTTTGTCATCGCACCTCACATGGTGATGGCTGTGTAATCCATCTGATCTCAACCGTCTCCCCAGGGAGTCTGAAGCAGGCCTGTGTTGCTGCACCAAGTCATCCATTGGCTACTTGTTTCAAGGCCTCTTTGGGGTGGGCTCCTTCCGGGAAGATTTCCTCTGACAGCTGAGCCCACGTGTCTAGTTGCTGTGTCAGACGATGCTGATCTGCATGCTGGGGGCTGGTTCTGGTGTGCAGTGTGCTAGGCACACACCAAGCCCTTTGGCTTGCAGTGGGGGTGGCCTGGTCCCATGCGGTGGGCAGAACATGTGCAGCTGGAAGACTGGGTGTGTGAGTCCCTGCCCCACTGTTTCTTTGGGGGTGACCCTGATCGGGTCAGAACTTCTCTTGAGCATCAGCCTGAGTCTGACAGACTTGGGTTTGAGCCCACCATGTCATTCGGAGAGTTCAGTTTCTCTGGACTTATTTCTTCATCTATAAAATGAATGATAAGACCCAATTGTTAGGGTTCAGAATGAAGTGAGATAATGCTCGTAAAGCTCTTAGCATGGAGCGAGCACTTCATGTGAGTGAAATGGGGCAATACCAGGGCCTGATTGGGTCACTGAGCACCATGAGAATTGGAAGGTGTGTGAAAACTCAGGGTCCCATGGTCATTGTCTCCCATTGACCTGAGCAGCCCTCAGAGTCATTTTTGGCCCCTGCATGGTCCCTGTTTCTAGCCAGGGCTCACAGCTTCTGGAAATTTTGGATAAGATGTCTCAGAACAGGATGGTCAGGTCAGTTTTCTGGATAATTTTATAGGTGAGGGCTAAAAATTCTCTGGGTCTTGTGGCACCTTGGGTTGAAAAAGCAAAACTCCGCCTTGCTTTAAGAG
>NC_041232.1:3920226-3935500 GCF_002837175.3 Physeter macrocephalus | reverse complement strand
TTGTTTTCCCTCTTTCTCAGCTACGCAGTGAACTGTGAAGTACATTCATGCTTCTTTATTATAGAATCTGAAGTAGGGAGGGACCAGTGTCCTGGTGGTATTTTCAGTGGCTTTTTTTCTTTCTGTTTAGGTACCCATGCAGATACTGTTAGGACATGTACCTTTCTAGGACTCCATGTCCAAATGTATATAGTAACAAGAATGAGGACACTTGGGCATATCTGGACCATTGCTTAATTTCATCTGGTTTCAGAGTCTTTGGCAGCTCAGAGAGTAACCTCTTTCCTGATGAGATGGCACCTCTCTCAGGGCTTCTGGGTATATCAGAATAAATAGCCACTTAACCCCTCTCTTTCCTTGTCTTTTCCTCAAAACCGTCATTTATTTCAGTCTCTTGACCTTTTCAGGTTTTTTTCTTCCTTTTTTCCATGGTACTTTCTTTTCCATCTGTGCCCTCTGCCTCTGTTTTTCCTTCTGACTTTCTCCAGAAACCAAGTTAAGTAAGCATACTAGTAGGTGTGTTTAACTGGATTAAAATGCCCTCAAATGTTTTTTTAAAAGGGTGTTTTGTGGCAGAGGACTCATTATCTGTGACTTGGTGGGGAATGGTGTACAAAATTAGAACCACCTAATAAGAATTACAAAGAGGTAGAGTTCTGTTTTTTTTGTTGTTGTTGTTAGGAAAGAAGATCTTCTTAACAATAAAGGTGCCTAAAAATGGATTGGTACCTCTTGAGGTAATTAATTACTATGTCTGGAGGTGTTCAAGTAATGGCTGAACCACCACTTAACCAGGGATGTACATATGTATACATATATATGTGTATACGTATATGTGTGTTTGTGTGTATATATATATGTATATATATGTATATATATAGACTTGTACATGTACCTGCTTTAATCTCTGAAGGCATTTGAGTTTGAAGTAGGTTAACATCCAATTTTTAAAATCCTACAGTTACATGATTTGAAGAAATATTTTTTATTTTCTCATCTCTTAGTTGGTTGTAATCTGAAATTCAGAAATGTAAAGCATAGACTGTTTTTATTGGATGAAATTTAGTTGCCACATTCAGATAGTTCAGTGTAATTTTAAATATTTAAATAGTTTAATGTAATTTTAAATATTTCCCTCTCAAGAAAAGCTAAAAGTTAACTTGCTTTTTTTTTTGTTTTTCGGTACGCGGGCCTCTCACTGCCGTGGTCTCTCCCGCTGCGGAGCACAGGCTCCGGACGCGCAGGCTCAGCGGCCATGGCTCACGGGCCCAGCCGCTCCGCGGCATGTGGGATCCTCCCGGACCGGGGCACGAACCCATGTCCCCTGCATTGGCAGGCGGACTCTCAACCACTGCGCCACCAGGGAAGCCCTAAGGTTAACTTGCTTTTACATTTGTAGAGGCTTCAGTAAATTTCTCCACCATGTTCAGCTGCCATGGCTCTTGCTCTCTTGTCTCAGTATAAAGCCTTTTGCTGATGGAATACTTTTTTTTTTTAAGCAGACAGAGATTTACAAAGTGGTGGAAGTAGATTACAGAATCTTTGGGAGGGCTGAAGAGATACACTTTAGACTTAATTTCTTAGGAACAACTGATGATAGACTTTTTGTTTTTTCAGACATCTTTATTGAAATGTAATTCACATACAGTAAACTGCACAGGAAGTATACAATTTGATAAGTTTTGACATATATATACACTGGTGAAAATATCACCACAATCAAGATGGTGAGCATATCATCCCCAAAGTTTCCTCATGCCCCTTTCATCCTGTAGTTTACATGTTAAGAGTTTTTTATAAATAAGACCATGTGTAAATATACTCTCTTTTTTTTTGGCTGGCTTCTTTCACTTAGCATAATTATTTTGAGGTTCTCTTATATCACCCTGCTTCCCCTAATGTTAGCACTTTACATAAACGTAGAATAATTATCAGTAATAGATTAACTCTGGTGCAGTACTAGTCACTAAACTATAGAACTTGTTCGAATTTTTACCAGTTTTCCCCCCAGTGTTCTTTTTCTTTTTCAAGATTCTATTTGCGATCATCCCATGTTACGTTCAGTTCTTTCTCCTATTCTCCTGCCATCTATAATAGTTCCTCAGTCCTGTCCTTCATGATCCTGACACTCTTAAAAGAGTGCTGATTAGTTATTTTGTAGACTTTTCCTCAATTTGGATTTCTCTGATGTTTTCTTATGATTATACTGAGGTATTATATTTTTTTGGCAAGCATACTACAGAAATGGTGGTATGTCCTTCTCAGTGCATCTTAGGGATTCATGATGTTAGTATATATTATTGGTAATATTGACCCCCATCAAGTGTTGTCTGTGGGGTTTCTCTACTGTAAAGCTATTATCTTTCTTTTTGTAGTTAATAAATATCTTGGGGGAGATACTTTGAGAAGATACAAATGCTGTTTCACAAACTTGCCCACTCATTTTAGCATTCGTCTGGATCTCATCTGCAACAGTTATTACTGTGCTTCTTGCTTAATGGTGATTCTCTGTTTTTCTCTTTCCTACTACATTTGTTAATTGGAATTCTGTTATATGGAGGAGCTGTTCCTTCGCTCCCATTTATTTATTTATTTTGTTTTTGAATAGATTTTTGAGTTTTATTGAAATCTTACATGAACAAGAAATTGGAAATACAATCACATCAAAGAACAAATTGTCACGGCTTTGACGTTTAAGCCAAACAAATTTTGTAGGGCAGATTTCAAAAAGGTGTGAAGTTATAACAATTTAAAAACACAGTTGACCTACTTCTAGGAATGCAAAACATACAATCATAGGTTATTTTCAATACAAGAAAACTTAAATTTGTTTGCTTTAATTTCTTAAAACTACTAAGACAAAGCACTAGCTTGTATTTTTATTTACAGCATACTCCATTTTGCTAGGTAATCTATCCTAAATCCAAAAAGTGAAGCTGTCCAAAACCAAAGGTTCTGCAAAATCATGATTTAACAGTGTGCTCAGCTTGTTTTGAAGCTAAAATGAAGCCTGAAAGGATAAAAGCATTGTAACTCCCAGAATAAGGGAACTCCGCAAGCTCAATAATGTCCAAGAGCATTTATGAAAAGAGGAAAAAATAAAAAGACTTGAGTATATACACAATAGTGATTTCTTCAGCCCAATACAAATGGCAGTAAATTGCTACTTAAAGATGAAACAGATAAGCCAGTTTTTTTTTTGAAGGATGTAGATCTAGAGCCAATCGTATCTTGCCAGTATCGTTTTCAAGCCCTCACTTGTCTATTTCCACTGTTGCCCATAAGTATCCTGATAAAATTCCTGGTTGTCATTATTGTAACCGTAGTTACCAGAATAGTCACCACCTTGCTGAAGCAGCTTTTGAGCAATGGGCTGGGAACCCCAGTTCTGTTGGTTGGTCTGACGGCGCTTGGAATCAGGTTGGTTTACCCATCTGCCTTTCTCTTGCCTCCTACATTGCCCCCACGGTTGCCCCGAGATCCACAGGAACCACGGCCTCTCTGCCATCCAGAGAGCCACTTGGTGGTCCCAAAGGTGCCCCCCTTTGTGAATAGCCAGCTCTACCTCTTGGAGGTGGTGCTCCCCACCCCCTTGGTGGTGGTGGAGCACCTCGCCCTCCCCTTCCTCCTCCTCTTCCTCTTACTGCATAGCCATCATCATAGCCGTAGTAGGGATCTTCATAGCCTCCACGGTAGTCGTGATAATCATAACCGTAGTAATCATCATAGTAATCTTCATAGCCATAGTAATCTGGAGGGTAGCCATATCCACCTCTCCCCCCACCACGACCCCGACCTCTAATTGAAGGTGGCATACGAGGAGGAGGGTGATAGTAATAATCTTCATACGCAGTGCTTCTGGAGTCCTGTCTAGCAGCTTGTGGCGCTCTTTCCTTTTCTTGTCTGGTGGCTTGGCTAAGACTATTTCAATTTCTTCCCCTTCTATTTCTTTGCCATTCATTTCATCCATGGCCTTAACAGCTGCTCCTCTGTATTCGAAATGAACAAATGCATAATCTTTCAACTTCTTCACTCTTTCAAGTTTTCCAAATTCAGAAAACGACTTTTCCAATATTTCTTCTGTCACTGTAGTAGCCAAGTTTCTCACAAATAAAACTTTCACCTTAGCCATGACTTCTGGATCTGGTTCTTCCACAGGGTCAGCCCATTCAACAGTAACTACATTTCCCCATACTTTTACTTTTCCACTCGTCAGCTGGCGTCTGGCTTGTGCTGCTGACTTGTGATCCTCATACTCAAGGAAGCAGAACCCCCGATTCTTCTTTTTGTCATTGGGTTGATGATAGAGAATAACGTCCACCAAACCCTCTGTGACTTTACTGAGTTCTTCCAGAATGTTTTCTTTAGTCTTATTCTTTGGAATTGATCCAACAAAAAGCCTGTTGTTTGCCACAGAAATGCACACTCCAAGGTGTTTACCAGGGTGAATTTCATAGCTGTCACACAGTTTTAACAGCTTCCTATGCAGCTTCCTTTCCACAGAAGGTGATAAATGCATACCCTCTGTTCTGACCAGACAGTGGATCCATCATAAGACGTAGATCCCAAATGGGACCAGCCTTTTCAAAAAGGGGCACCAACTCATCCTCATATAAATCTCTTGGTATTTTACCTACAAAGACTTCTGTTCCAATTCCAGGTCGCATGCCAGAGTACACACTGTCTGGTGGAGGACCACCATACTTTCTCTGTCCTGTGGTTACATCCAGGGTATAACCAGTCCTCTCAAGCAAGGCCTTGATCTTTGCTTCATCGGGTCCCTTTGTAGACTCTTGCACCTTGCTCCCCTGTTTCTCCCTTTGCCTGTAGCTCTTCATAACTCCACATAAAGTGCACTTTTGTTCTGAACATGTGATAAGTCACTTTCCTGGAACTGCTGTAGTACAGACAGAGCTCCTTCTTCATTAAATTCCCTGAGAGCATCAATGGCTCTTTCATCAAGATCGACATAAGCTACCAATCCTGTCTGAAATATTTCATCAAGCCTTTCTGCCACCTTCTGTGGGAGGCCTGCCTCTATCAGTGTCTTGTAGTGTTCTGTGTGAGTTACACTGGAAGTATCCATTGGTTCTTCCTCTTCTTTTAACTGTACCGCATTACCATTCACCTGATTAGCCATTTTATTATGCGGGGCAGAGCTGGGGGGGCCTGTGAGAATCAGCGTGAGGCGCTTTGAAAACGACTAGAAATGGCGCGCACCACCCCTCCCCCCTCCCCATTTATTTATTGAAATTGTGTCATTGTGGGTTCATGGATATTTATCTTATTTTATGGATTATAATCCAGTACTACCATTATTTTATTACTGAAATTGTTCCAGGTATGACTATTAGGAACTCCTTCAGGTTGGCTCCTTTGTTCTTTCCAGAAGCCCCCATCTTTTTGTGTGTATTTCCTTATTTTTTTGGTACCACATGATGTTCCAGGCTAATCTTATATTTTCCCTGCCCCAGCCCTGGAATCAGCCACTTCTGAAGGAGCGCTCGTCCTTTTATTGGAGACAGATGTTTAGAAATCAAGATCTGGTGTGCTCATTAGCCCCCGTGTAGCCTTTTAAACCAGCGTAACTAAAGTTTCCAAGTCAAGGCAGGTATATTGAACATAAATTACGTTTTTTGAAAGAGAAAGGGTAGCTCAATTTAACTGATGTGTTGTATAAGTTTTAGAGGAGGTAATGTTATTTATTATGTAGTGAGGAATAGGAAGGACATTTTGAGCAGGTTCTTGAATGGAAAAGTTGAACTCTCTAAGCACCTCCTGAGTTCGTTCTTTTTCCTTGTGGTTTATTTAATGTGAAGTTTATTTCTGTAATATCAGATATGCTTATAGCGAAGGCTAGTTACTGTTGTTATTGCTGTTTTTTGGCCTTGCCGCGAGGCTTGTGGGATCTTAGTTCCCAGACCAGGGATCGAACCTGGGCCCTTGGCAGTGAAAGCGCGGAGTCTTAACCACTGACCCGCCAGGGAATTCTCCAGCAAAGGCTAGTTTTAAATGATGTTTTGATAAGCTACAGCTATATACCTGTCTGTTCATGTGGATAATTCCGTATTGGCCATACAGTAGTATGGCCCTTGGTATTTTCAGATTTTACATATGCTCTTAACAGACTCTCAAGGGCTTATAACTGTAGTTTGTGAATTTGAATCATGTGTGTTATGGATTTGGTTTTGATGTTCTCATGATTAAGTACATACACTGTGACTTCTGTGAAGTTTTACTTTATTGCATTTCCTGGGCAAATGAGTGGTCATTTTCAACTGGGGACACCTATCAGAGTCACCCGTGGAGCCTTTTGAAATACAGATCAATCTCTGAATCCTACTTTGGCCCTTCCAAATCAGAATATACAGGATGAAGTTCAGATATCTGCATTTTAAATTGTTTTATAGGTGATTCTTATGTGCTTACCTGATTAAGAATGGCTACAGAAATTTTTGTGAACTGGAGGATTCACAAAGGTCTCAGGATTTATTGCTTGTGAATGTCATGATCCAGTTATTATCTATAGTAAGGAATTTGTATGGAGGATCAGCCTTCTGAAAAGTGGGGGAATATTGAAAAATATTAATGTAGAATAATGGATTCAGGCCCCCAAAATGTGGATTATAATCTTGTTTATTAAGACTGTGACTTTGGGCAAACCACTTAACCTCTATGAATCTCAACCAATATCCTTATTCACAGACTTACTAGGCATTTTGAACTAGATAAAGTATCTAAGAACCTTGCAGCTGACATTTAGTAGATGCTTAATAAAAGTAAGATTTACACATTCACTTATAAGGAAGATTGGATTTGGATCTCCTAAATTTTGACTACTTGAGAAATAAATCATTCTATTTGATCTTTTCAGATTTATAATCAGTTTTTCCTTTTCTCTCCTTAATCTTCCAGCTTCTGGATCTCCCAGGTATCATTGAGGGTGCCAAGGATGGGAAAGGTAGAGGCCGTCAAGTCATTGCAGGTGAGTGTTCCAGGGCCACCATCCTGGGATATCATCCCTTTACTGGGTACTGTTCCTTTAGATGGGACTGTTGGGCTTGGAGTTGGTACCACAATGAAGGGCATAGTTTTACCTGACTTCTCTCTGGAGTAGAATGTCGGAACTTGAAGGGACCTCAGAGAGTAATAGTCCAGATCCCCATTTGCAGAGAAACACTAAGGACAGGAGAAGTGAAGTGCATTGGTGCAGTGTTGCACTGTTGTGGCAGATTCAGAGCTAGAACTCAGGTTTCCTGACTCCCACCCATGCCTTTTCTTTTTCTTTCCTTTTTTTTTTTTTTTTTTTTTGCGGTACGCGGGCCTCTCACTGTTGTGGCCTCTCCCGTTGCAGAGCACAGGCTCCGGACGCGCAGGCTCAGCGGCCGTGGCTCATGGGCCCAGCAGCTCCACGGCATGTGGGATCTTCCCGGACCGCGCAGGCTCAGTGGCCATGGCTCACGGGCCCAGCCGCTCCGTGGCATGTGGGATCTTCCCGGACCGGGGCACGATCCCGTGTCGCCTGCATCGGCAGGCGAACTCTCAACCACTGAGCCACCAGGGAAGCCCAAAATTTTATTGAATTTTAATTAATTTAAATTTGAATAGCCCCAGGTGGCTAGTGGATGCTGTATTGGATAATGCAGCTCTAGGCTTTTTGCATGGCTGTCATCCTGAGATTTTCTTTTGCGTTCTTGTGTGGGATCCCCTATTTCTTAGAGTCAGCGTCTTACCTTTTTTGGGTTATTTTCATGTTTTGCTGAAGTACATTCTTTAGAAACTTACTGAAAAAGAGTGAATAATAGGTACATTGTTCTGGTTTTTCTTTTCATGTTTGAAAGTATTTTTATTCTACCCTTATGTTATTAATTTAGCTATTTATGGAATTATAGGTTTGAAGTCATTCATGGATGACTATCAGAAACATTATGCTAAATTAAAAGAGCCAGGCACAAAAGACTAGATTTGGTATAATTCTATTTATATGAAATTCTAAAACATGCAACTTAATCTATGGTGACAGAAAAGCAGATCAGTGGACTTCCCTGGTGGCGCAGTGGTTCAGAATCTGCCTGCCAGTGCAAGGGACACGGTTCAAGCCCTGCTCTGGGAAGATCCCACATGCCGCGGAACAACTAAGCCCGTGCACCATAACTGCTGAGCCTGTGCTCTAGAGCCCACGTGCTGCAACTACTGAAGCCCGCGTGCCTAGAGCCTGTGCTTTGCAACAAGAGAAGCCACTGCAATTAGAAGCCCGCGTACCGCAACAAGAGAAAGCCCGTGTGCAGCAGCAACGAAGACCCAAGGCAGCCAAAAATAAATAAATAAATTTTTTTTAAAAAAGAAGAAAAGCAGATTAGTGGTTGATTGGGAATTGAAGGGAAGATTCATTGCAAAGGGGTATAAGGGAACTTTTGGAGGTGATGGAAGTCCTCTGAATCTCAGTTGCTCTGGTGGTTATACAGGTATGTACATATGTCATCAAACCATGTGCTTAACACTTTATTTTTTATAAATTATATCTCAAAAAAGTCGACAGAAAATATGCTAACTGGATAATCTTATTCTTTTAGAATTCTTAGTCTTAAATCTTTCTGAACTTTTTCAGGGATTCAGGTTATTGCCTGGTTTGTATCTTCATTCCAAATTATTTTTCTACTAGTGTATCTAGAAGTTGACACATCCTCTAGATACACTAATAGAAAACAGAATACATTGCAGATTGACTTCTGGCATAAATCTTTGGAAAGCTTAAGAACTTCACGTGTGTCTGTGTATTTATTAAAAAAAAAAATCCTTAAGTGTAGGAACTCTGTACCACCCCCTCCCCCTTTTGGAGTATTTGAATTATGTTAAGTCTTTAATGAGCTTTGAAAAAATTTTTATTTTCAATTCTTCAGTGGCCAGAACGTGTAACTTGATCTTGATTGTTCTGGATGTCCTGAAACCCTTGGGACATAAGAAGATAATAGAAAATGAGCTGGAAGGCTTTGGCATTCGCTTGAACAGCAAACCCCCCAACATTGGCTTTAAGAAGAAGGATAAAGGAGGCATTAATCTCACAGCCACTGTAAGTGGAAAAGGTGATATGGGACAGGTTGCTGAAGGGACTGGGGTGGAGAGTGGATTGTGGTACATAGACATTGACATTTGGAAATTGCCTGGCTTCTCCCAGCACTAATTGAGGTAACACATGTTGTCGTAATGACTGAGAGAGTAGGACAAGAGTCGGTCTCAGACTTACTTACCTTTGTGACTTTATTTCTTCCTTTGGGTTATTTGGGGTGGTATGGGACTAAAGACCAATCTTACATTTGCATGAAGTAGATGGCTGCTGATATCATCTATTTTCATTCATTCAACACAGATTTATAGAGCATCTACCATGGGCCACACATTGTTTTAAGCTTTCAGGGGAAATGGAAGAGGGAGCAAAATAGACAAAAATTCCTGCCCTTATTTTTTTTTTTTTTTTTTTTTTTTTTTTGGGCAGTACGTGGGCCTCTCATTGCTGTGGCCTCTCCCTTTGCGGAGCACAGGCTCCGGACGCGCAGGCTCAGCAGCCATGGCTCACGGGCCCAGCCGCTCTGCGGCATGTGGGATCCTCCCGGACCGGGGAACGAACCCGCATCCCCTGCATCGGCAGGCGAACTCTCAACCACTGCGCCACCAGGGAAGCCCCTGCCCTTATATTCTAATGGGGAATGTAGCAAACAAAATTAATGAGTGATTATAGTATATTAGATAATGATAAACTAAGGACAAAAGTAAACTAGGGAAAGAGGATGGAGAGTGTTGGTGGGAGGGTTGCAGTTTTAAGTAGGTTGATCAGAGAAATCTTCACTGGGGTGACATGAAGGAGTGAACCAAATGAATATCTTGAGGAAGAGCGTTTCATGTTGCAGGAACATCCAAGTGCAGGGCCCTGAGGTAGAGGGTTCCTTTGCACGTTTGAGGAACAGCAGAGTGAGCAGGCAGGAGAGTGGTAAGAAACAAAGTCATAGCATAGGGCCAAACATGCTTTTACTTTGCAGGAGATGGGTAACTTTTGGTTGGGTTCCAGTCTGTGGAGTAAAATTGATTCAGGTTTTAATGGAATCAGTCTGGCTGTTTGTTGAGAGCAGACTGAAATGGGTTAAGTACAGAAGCACAGAACCCATTTAAGAGGTTATTGTAATAATCTAGTCAAGAAGTGATGGCTTCTTAGACCAGAGTTGTAACAGTGGAGATGTGGAGTGGTTGATTGTGGAAAGATTTTGGAAATAGTTGGTAGAAATTACAGCTGGACTGGATATGGGTTGTGAGAGAAGGAGGTGATGGTGAGTTTTTGTCCTGAGCTAGAAAAATGGACTCTCATGACTAAAACAGTAGGACTTTGTGTAGAATAGGTTTGGAGAGGAGGGGAAGATCAGATGTTCGGTTTGAGATGCCAGTAAACTTAAATTAGACCTCCAAGTGTTACTGTCAAATAGGCATGTGAGGAATGATGATCTGGGTTGGAGCTATACATTTAGTGGTTATCAATTTTAAAGCCATGAGCTTAGCTGGGATAACTTAGCTGAGGAAGAAAGTATAAATAGAAAAGAGGTTCAAGGATTGAGCTTTGTGACACCTCCCTCCGTCCCCCACAATGATTAGACGCTGGGAGATGGGAAGAATCAGCAAATAAGACATCTCAGACAAAGAAGAAGGAAAATTGGAAGAGTTTGGAATCCTGGAAGCCAATTAAAGAAAGTGTTGCAGATTGGTAGAATGATCAATTCTGTCAAATGCTGCTTCTAAGTCATATAATTGAGGACTGAGAATTTCCTACAACATTTAACATTCTAGAGGTCCAGATTATTTGACTGGCATAGATTTAAGCTGTCCTGCCCAAAAGATTTTTTCTATTATCCTGTCATAATGTTTGAGCATTCTTTCTGTATTTTTGCTAAGGCTGCCATAATAAAGTACTATATAGACTGGGTGGCTTGAACAACAGAAATTTAATTTTCTAATTTTGGAGACTGGATATCTGACGTCAAGGTGTGAGCAGGACTGGTTTCTTCTGAGGCCTCTCTCCTTGGCTTGTAGATGGCTGTCTTCTCCTCTGTCTTCATAGACCTTCCCCTCTGTGTCTGTGTCCTAATCTCCTTTTCTTGTAAGAATGTGAGTCACATTGGATTAGGGCCCACCCATATGACCTCATTTTAATTTAATTACCTCTTTAAAGACCCTGTCTCCAGTCACATTCTGAGATACTGGGGTTAGGTCTTCAACATATGAATTTGGGTGGGGATGGGGACACAATTCATACCATAGCACCTTCCTTTGAGTTT
The DNA here is from genome assembly GCF_002837175.3 of Physeter macrocephalus. Classification (NCBI taxonomy): domain Eukaryota; kingdom Metazoa; phylum Chordata; class Mammalia; order Artiodactyla; family Physeteridae; genus Physeter; species Physeter macrocephalus. The sequence goes on along the minus strand of NC_041232.1, from coordinate 3,924,182 downwards.
GGAAAGATTTTTAGTTCTTGAGTATTTCCTACTGAAAGTCAGGTACTCTCATCCAGGATAATGGTCTTTAGAAATAAGTTTGCACCTTATCTAGGATTATCCAGGTACATCAGTAGATACTCTTAGGAGGTTTTTTTTTTGCTCTCTGACCAGTCATTGTCTTCTATGCCCATTCAGTGCCCTCAGAGTGAACTGGATGCTGAAACTGTGAAGAGCATTCTGGCTGAATACAAAATCCATAATGCTGATGTGACTCTGCGTAGTGATGCCACAGCAGATGACCTCATTGACGTGGTGGAAGGAAACAGGTACTGACTAAATGTGCCTGAGTTTGAATTTGAAGTGTTGTAATGGCAACAACATTGGATTATGAATCTGGCAGCCATTGATTCTAACTCCAGTTGTGCTGTTATCTTAAATAATAGTGGACCTTGCTTTCTTTAGCTGTAAAATGAAGGGTTGATCTTGATTGCTGACGTCCTTCTTTGCTCTGCAATTTGATCATGATAATCTAATTGCTTGTTTCAGTTAACTTGCTGTGAACTAGGCTATCCCCTAAGCTCTGTGTCATATGATGGTCGAAGAGGGTAGGTTCTCAATCTGCTCTCACAGAGTTAATCCATCTGAGAAATCCTGTAGGCTGTTCTGCAGAACTGAGAGCAGACTGGCTGTGTCTATTTTCTCTAAGGGAACAGAGCTGAAACCCTATTCCATGAGACATTACTCTTACTAGTATTTGAAATTAAGTAATAATTGAAATTACTGTTAAAATTATTTCTGGCATTTTAAAATAAATTATTTATTTATTTATTTATTGCTGCGTTGGGTCTTCGTTGCTGCACGCGGGCTTTCTCTAGTTGTGGCAAGCGGGGGCTACTCTTTGTTGCGGTGCGCGGGCTTCTCATTGCAGTGGCTTCTCTTGTTGTGGAGCATGTACTCTAGGCGCGCAGGCTTGGTAGCTGTGGCTTGCAGGCTCTAGAGCACAGGCTCAGTAGTTGTGGCACATGGGCTTAGTTGCTCCACGGCATGTGGGATCTTCCCGGACCAGGGTTCGAACCCATGTCCTCTGCATTGGCAGACGGATTCTTAACCACTGCTCCACCAGGGAAGTCCATTTCTGGCATTTTGAAAACAAATAAAAGCTAGTGCTTTGAGTTACGTGTTTTGGAAGTGAGGTAATGGAAGCCTGAGAAGTTGTGGCTTGCCTAATTATTAGTAACCTTAGCTGTCCTATTGATTGAACATTAGGATTATGACATTGCTAGATGTTGTATTAAAATTTTTTTTTTTATTCTTTAAAAGTTATATTATTAAAAATATATTTACATTCTTACAGTTCGTCAAAGAACTCTGGGAACTGGACTCTGAGACTTGCCCAGGGACACATGTCTAGAAAGTGACAGAGCTGGGAATAAATTCATTCTTTGTGACTCCAAAGCTTGTTTTCTTTCCACTGCAGGATGCTTTCTCAGTAATTAGTTGCATGGCTAGGGACTACGGCTTGAGTTTTGTTACTTCTCAACCCATAGTTCACTTTTTGGATGTTCTACCTTATTTTGGTAGGAAGCTTTTTCTTTTTTTTGGCTGACTTTCTTATGATCCCATTTAAGAGTCTCTGATTTGGGGTCCTGGGTGAGAGGGTGCTGATAATCAGACTGACAGTCTTGTCCACAGCTCCAGACTCACGTATTATTTTTCTTCTACAGAGTCTATATCCCCTGTATCTATGTGTTAAATAAGATTGATCAGATCTCCATTGAGGAATTGGATATCATCTATAAGGTGCCTCACTGTGTGCCCATCTCTGCACATCACCGCTGGAATTTTGATGACCTGTTGGAAAAGATCTGGGACTATCTGAAACTAGTGAGGATGTAAGTCTTAGTGGATAGGGTAATATTACTGTAGGATTTAAACTAGACTGTCCTAAAATGATACCCTCTGGAGCTCATTAACATAATCTATTTTTGGAGATATTTCCTCTCATCTGCGAGGCTATATTGAGGGCACTTTCTTCCTCAAGATAGAGGTTATCTGGGTCTGATCTCCGGGGTGATGGAGGGTTGATTTGCATTCACACATGAAACATTCCAAGAAGTAGGCAACCTCTATTCCCTCTGTGTTCTAGTTACACCAAACCCAAAGGCCAGTTGCCAGATTACACATCCCCAGTGGTGCTGCCTTACTCCAGGACCACGGTGGAGGATTTCTGCATGAAGATTCACAAAAATCTTATCAAAGAATTTAAATAGTAAGTATTGTGGGCCCATGGTGCCTTCTTTTCCCTGTGAGCTACTGGTTCTACTAATAATTCTTAGGATAGTATTATAGAAATTAGGTATTAGGAGATGCTTGCTTGGTTAGAACTTTGCAGTGTCTTCTTAAAACCATGCCAGCTTGGAGCAGGAAGAACCCTAAAAGCCTTTTCAGGTTGGGAGGGCTGGCAGTACAAAGTGCTCTGACTTTCTCTTTTTAATTCGTCTTCCTCTTGGCAAACACAAAATGTTAATTCTTCCTGCCAGCATCATACTGGGCTTCACTGGGTACTGAGCGCCTCTCTAAACCTTTTGCATGAGTAAATCCCCCTGATCTTTCTCATACTCCTCACTGCTGATACAGGTGGAATTTTTTTTTTTTTTTTTTTTGCCACAACGTGTGGCATGTGGGATCTTAGTTCCCTGACCAGGGATTGAACCCATGCCCCCTGTAGTGGAAGCGTGGAGTCTTAGCCACTGGACCGCAGGGGAAGTCCAGAAATAGTTTTTAAAATATTAATACTTGTTTCTGACCCTAAGAATACTGAAAGAGTGAAGTCCTTTATTAAGCTTAACATTCCTTTTATCACAAGTAACTGTATCCACACAGGTGCTAATTTCTACTGCCCTCAAATCATTATATTTTGGCACATACTTGAATCAATGAAGGAGAATCTTGGGAGAAGTTAGACATTTTCTTTTTTCAAAATTTATAGATTACAGGATAGTTCCTGCCTTCCATGGTAACGGAACACTGTTCAAAAGCCTCTGAATTGTAGCTTAACCAAGGAATTAATGAAAGGGGAGAAAAATATTTTGGAGAAGAGACATATGAAAGCAAATAGAATTTTATTTGGTCACTAGTTTCCTGTTTTTGTTTTTAAATTATTGCACAAATAGCATTTTAACTGTCTTAATAATAAAAAAAAATTCAGCTTTAGGCCTACTAATTATGACGTGTCCCTTTTGCATTCCCTTTGTGTCCTTGACCACATGCACACATCCTTTGATAATTTACTATATAAATGTTTTCTCTGTGTTATAAGATTTATTTATATAATTTTTATAACCATAGTTTTTCTATCTTTTGCTACTTTATGTAAGTTTCTAGTCTTAACGCACAGACCTTTCCCTTTTTATTTCTTTAATCCAAAAGTAGGATTAATGATTATATGGCTTATGATATGTTTTGCTGCATTGTTTTCCGAAAGGGCTGAACCTGTTTACATTTTGCCATCAGCAAAATACAAGGCACTGACTCTATTGCAGGCACTGAATTTGACTGCTAAAAATTAGTTTTCTAACTTAAGATAGTAAAATGATTACGTTGCATTTATCTTGCTTGTTAGTACATTTGAAAGATTTGATATGTATTTGTTTTACTAATGGTGATGTATCTGTTCTTGTTACTTGTTTATCTTTTTTTATTTAAAAAAGTGAAATCTTGTGATTATTTTTGGGGGTAATAAAGATTTTTAAAGCAAAGACAATATAAAAATAATATGGCCAATGTTTTCTACCCCTTGGTACATAGTTTTTAGTCTCTGTGAGGCTGGTCTCAGTGTCTTGTTCACTCATTTCCATCAGTAGCACATCATACTGTTAGTATTGGAAGCCCATGGATAAAAATTACCTTCCTATATTCTAAGAAATCAGGAGACCTATCAGTTATGGCTTCTTTCTTTTTTTTTTTTTTTTTTC